>NC_029777.3:34076645-34077510 GCF_000817695.3 Arachis duranensis
TCACTCTTTGTGAGTCTTATTACTTGATACGACCCGGTATACTTGCCGGTAATTACGTGAAAACCTCATTTTTACGTATCAGATGGTAAGCCGTGCTCAAGCTTAATCGGGTTCCAAAAGCTTTCTGAAATGCACCCCAAAACCTTGAAGTGAAACGAGGATCTCTATCAGAGATTATAGTAGCAGGTACAACTTGAAGTCTCACAATTTCCTTTCTGTATAACCGTGCTAGCTCCTCAAGGGTGTAGGTCATCCGAATGGGTAAAAAGTGAGCTGACTTCGTCAGTCGGTCCACAATCACCCAGATAGCATCAAAACCAGCCCTAGTCCTTGGCAATCCCGACACAAAGTCCATTGCAATACTTTCCCACTTCCAGTGTGGAATCTCTAAGGGTTGCAACATCCCGGAAGGTCTTTAATGTTCAATCTTTACCTTTTGACAAGTTAAGCACTTTGAAACATATTCCGCCACATCATTTTTCATACCCGGCCACCAAAACATCGCCTTTAAATCATGGTACATCTTAGTACTTCCCGGGTGAATGGAGAATCCACTTTTGTGTGCCTCCTTTAAAATATCTTGCCTCAAGGTGCCAACATCCGGCACAATGATCCTACCCTTGAATCTCGATAACCCATCTTTTTCTTCTAACACTCTCCACTGTTTTCCTTGCTCAATAGCCGGTAACACCTTCCATAACGCTTCATCATTTTGATGAGCCTTTAGGAGTTCGGACTTAAAGTCACTTGAGATTTCTAATCGGCTCAAACACAAAGTTCAGGATACTTCTCGAGCACCAATTTTTAGACTCTCGAATCCCTTGAGCAACTTCTCCTCTTGAAGCATCATCCAAGCCGCATATAA
>NC_029777.3:34077618-34078934 GCF_000817695.3 Arachis duranensis
CTTCAACAATTCCATCCACCTCCTCTACCTCATATTAAGCTCTTTCTGATCAAAGAAGTACTTCAAGCTCTTATGATCAGAGAAAACTTGGAACTTAACCCCATAGAGGTAATGCCTCCACACCTTCAAGGCAAACACAACCGCAACAAGTTCCAAATCATGCGTAGGGTAACTAACTTCATGAGGTCTCAACTGTCGTGAGACATATGCCACCACATTATGATGCTGCATCAGCACGCACCCTAGACCCTTCAATGAGGCATCACAATACACCTCAAATGGCTCATTCGGCTCGGGTAACACTAACACAGGTGCAGTGGTCAACTTTTTCTTCAATGTCTGAAAGCTCTCCTCGCATTCAGAAGTCCAAACAAACGGAGTGTCTTTGCGGGTTAACTTTGTCATTGGTAAGGCTATCTGTGAAAAGCCCTTGATAAACCTTCGGTAATAGCCAGCTAAGCCCAGAAAACTCCTTATCTCTGTTACGGTGGTTGGTTGCTTCCAATCCATCACAGCCTCCACCTTAGTTGGATCTACAGCTATTCCTTTCTTACTCACCACGTGACCCAAAAACTTCACCTCACTCTTCCAAAACTCGCACTTAGACAGTTTTGCATAAAGTTTCTTCTCCTTTAGAATCTACAACACGGTCCTTAAGTGTTCCGCATGCTCTTCCTCAGTCTTGGAATAAATCAGTATGTCATTGGTGCACGAAATTGCAATCACAATTTTGCAACTCCGCACAACTAACCAGCAAGTGCACTGGGTCGTCCAAGTAATACCTTACGTGAGTAAGGGTCGATCCCACGGAGATTGTCGGCTTGAAGCAAGCTATGGTTATCTTGTAAATCTTAGTCAGGATATCAGAAATTATCAGGATTGATTGTGAAAAGCAAAAGAACATGAAATGGTTACTTGTTTTGCAGTAATGGAGAATAGGTTGAGGTTTTGGAGATGCTCTGTCCTCTGAATCTCTGCTTTCTTACTGTCTTCTTCTTCAAGCACGCAAGGCTCCTTCCATGGCAAGCTATATGCAAGGGTTTCACCGTTGTCAGTGGCTACCTCCCATCCTCTCAGTGGAAATGTTCAACGCACCCTGTCACGGCACGGCTATCCATCTGTCGGTTCTCAATCAGGCCGGAATAGAATCCAGTGATTCTTTTGCGTCTATCACTAACGCCCCGCCTTCAGGAGTTTGAAGCTCGTCACAGTCATTCAATCATTGAATCCTACTCAGAATACCACAGACAAGGTTTAGACCTTCCGGATTCTCTTGAATGCCGCCATCAGTTCTAGCTTATACCACGAAGATTCCG
>NC_029777.3:34080150-34080364 GCF_000817695.3 Arachis duranensis
TCTTTCTTTCTCTCTTTTTTTTTCGAAATTTTTTTTTGTATCCACTGCTTTTTCTTGCTTCAAGAATCAATCTAATAATTTTTAGATCCTCAATAACAGTTCTCTTTTTCCTCATTCTTTCAAGAGCCAACATTTTTAACATTCTCAAAACAACAAATTCAAAAGACATATGCACTGTTCAAGCATTCATTCAGAGAACAAAAAGTATTGTCAC
>NC_029777.3:34086724-34087615 GCF_000817695.3 Arachis duranensis
AAACGGAATCTTTATTTCAAGAGTCCCTAGATAGTCTGCAAAGCGGGCAAATTGCTTATCCTGCTCCGCTTGGCGGAGCTTCTGAGGATAAGGCATCTTGGCTTTATATTCTTCAACCTTAGATGCTGCAGGTTTATTCCTTACAGAAGTGGTTGAAGCAGCCTTGTTAGAGGGATTACTGTCAGCACTTTCAGGTGTCTGATCATCCCTTGGCGTATGGACGCCAGGATTGGGTGGAAAATGGGCGTTTAACGCCAACTTTTCCCCCTTTTCTGGCGTTTGAACGCCAGAACTGGGCAAGGAATGGGCGTTTAACGCCAGCTTTCCTTCCCTTTCTGGCGTGTGAACGCCAATAACATTCCTCTCTGGGCTCTTACTGTCCTCAGAGGGATTTTGCATAGTGGTTTGGTTGTCCTCTGTCAATTGTTCCTTGTTTGGCTTTTTACTCTTTTGAGCAGTGGTATTCAGTGTCTTCCCACTCCTCAGTTGAACTGCTTGACATTCCTCTGTTATCTGTTTGGATATTTGCTATTTTGCTTGCTTCAACTGCAGTTCTATGCTCTTGTTAGCAACTTTAGTTTCATGGAGCATCTCTTTAAAGTCTACTAACTGTTCTGTCATCAGGAGCAATCGTTGATTAAGCTCAATTATCTGTTCTTGAGGACTAGGGTCAGTGACTACTGCCATGACTTCCTCTTTTGGAGAGAACTCATTGCTAGAGTACAAATATTGGTTTCTAGCAACAGTGTCTATAAGCTCTTGAGCTTCTTCAATTGTCTTCCTCATGTGTATAGATCCACCAACTGAGTGGTCTAAAGACATCTGAGCTTTTTCTGTAAGCCCATAGTAGAAAATGTCTAACTGTACCCACTCTGAAAACATTTCAGAGGG
>NC_029777.3:34087626-34088490 GCF_000817695.3 Arachis duranensis
GGAGGGTAAAAATGATTCAGGAATTTGTCTGACAACTGTTTCCATGTCTTTATGCTTGCTGTAGGTTGGTTATTCAACCACCTCTTAGCTTGATCTTTTACAGCAAATGGAAACAGTAATAGTCTGTAGACATCCTGATCCACCTCTTTATCATGTACTGTGTCAGCAATTTGTAAGAATTGTGCCAGAAACTCAATAGGCTCTTCCTGTGGAAGACCGGAATACTGGCAATTTTGCTGCACTATGATAATGAGTTGAGGATTTAGCTCAAAGCTGCTTGCTTTGATGGGAGGTGTACATATGCTACTCCCATATGCAGTTGTAATGGGGTTAGCATATGACCCCAGAGTCCTTTTGGACTGATCAATTCCACTTAGTTCCATGATGGATAAAATATTTTTAATTTTTAATTTTTTATTTTTTGTTTGAGAATTAAACAAAAAAAAATAAAATAAAAGGAAATTAAAAAAAAATTCGAAAATCAAAAAGAAAATAAGATCAAAGCAAATTGAGAACTGAATCAATTAGTCAAATAAAAAGATTTTGAAAAGAGCAATTAAGAGATATGATTGAAAAAAAATTTTTATGAAAAAGATTTGATTTTTGAAAAGAGGAAAGAGAAAAACAACAAAATGACACCAAACTTGAAACTTTTAGAAAATCAAACACTAGTTTTCGAAAATTTTTAAGGGAAAAACACAAAGAGGAAACCAAACTTAGAATTTTTATGAATCACAAAGGGACTAAGAACATGCAAATTCGAAAATTAAAAGAAAAACAAAGGCATGCAATTGACACCAAACTTAAAATATGAAACTAGACTCAACTAAAAGACTCTAAACCAACAAAAATAAACAGTCCTAA
>NC_029777.3:34089239-34094868 GCF_000817695.3 Arachis duranensis
CAGATACAATGTCAAAAGATCCTATTAATAGTGAACTAGTAGCCTAAGGTATACAGAAATGAGTAAATGACGTAAAAATCCACTTCTGGGTCCACTTAGTGTGTGCTTGGGCTGAGCATTGAAGCTTTCATGTGTAGAGACCTTTTCTGGAGTTAAACGCCAGCTTTTATGCCAGTTTGGGCGTTTAACTCCAAGTTTTATGCCAGTTCCAGCGTTAAACGCTGGAATTTCTGAGGCTGATTTGCCACGCCGGTTTGGGCCATCAAATCTTGGGCAAAGTATGGACTATCATATATTGCTGGAAAGCCCAGGATGTCTACTTTCCAACGCCGTTGAGAGCGCGCCAATTTGGTTTCTGTAGCTCCAGAAAATACACTTCGAGTTCAGGGAGGTCAGAATCCAACAACATCTGCAGTCCTTTTCAGTCTCTGAATCAGATTTTTGCTCAGAACCCTCAATTTCAGCCAGAAAATACCTGAAATCACAGAAAAACACACAAACTCATAGTAAAGTCCAGAAAAGTGAATTTTAACTAAAAACTAATAAAAATATACTAAAAACTATCTAAATCATACTAAAAACATACTAAAAACAATGCCAAAAAGCGTATAAATTATCCGCTCATCAGTCATCAATGAAGACAACAACAAATTTATCCAGAAATGGACGGAAAACTTTATTCATGTAATCCATGAATACCGCAGGAGCGTTTGTCAACCCAAAGGACATTATAGTGTACTCGTAATGACCATAACGAGTCCTGAAAGCGGTCTTAGGGATATCCTCACCCCTCACCCTTATCAGGTGATAACCGGATCGCAAATTGATCTTGGAGAAAACTCCAGCCCCTTGTAACTGATCCATGAGATTATCAATCCTCGGCAATGGGTACTTATTCTTAATTGTGACCTTGTTCAGTTGCCTGTAATCCACACAGAGCCGCATACTCCCATCTTTCTTCTTTACCAATAGCACTGGAGCACCCCATGGAGAGACACTCAGTCAGATAAAATTCTTACCCAACAAATCCTCCAATTGAGACTTCAACTCAGTCATCTCTAACGGTGACATCCTATAAGGAGCACTTGAGATTGGTCCCGCCCCGGGCACCAACTCAATAGCAAACTCAACCTCTCGGTTAGGTGGAAACTCATCAATATCATCGGAAAACACTTCCGGAAACTCACACACAACCGAAATATGCTCCAACCTTTGATCATCACCCGAAACACCCGCGGTTAACAACAGGATACCCTGACATTCGATTCCAGAACGGTTCACCATCATCGAATTCAAGTAATAATTATTTACCACGACCGGCCCTTCTGTATCTTCTGGCATAAAGTACACCGACTTTGTAGAACAATCAAGCAGGACATGGTTCTTAGATAACCAGTCCAATCCCAAGATAAGATCAAGACCGATCATCGATAAGCAGATTAAATTATGAATAAAATCACGCTGCTTGAATTTAAAGGAAACTTTCGGGCATCCTAGCCTAGTTACCATGGCTTCATGGGTAGCATTATATACTTTTAGGTCATAACCTAAGGTTTCAATCTTCAATCCTAACTCATGGGCTTTCTCAAATGCAATGAATGAATGTGATGCTCCTGAATCAAATAAAGCATTTAAAGTTTAACCAGCTATTTCACAGTTACCTCGAATGAGTGTCTCAGATCCCTCAGCTCCTACAGCTGAAGTGGTGAACACCCGACCAGTCTGTTGTGCTTTCCCAACACCTTATTTCTGCTTCTCCGGGCAACTTGCGGCTTTATGCCCCGCTTTTCCACAATTGTAGCACAAGCCCCATTCGGCCTTGCATGGTGCGCCTGGATGGTGACCCCCACATCTAGTACAAGCTTGATCATTCTGAGGCTGCTTCCCAAACTTCTTCCCTTGGGAGTTGGGCCTCCTGAAAGAGCTTCCCCTTTTGAAAGACGGACCTCTAGGTGCCAAGCTCTTCCCTCAGTTCTATGAGAATGATCCTTTGTGACTCCTTTTCTCAGCGGTTGCCCTTTTCACACACTCTTCAGCAACCCTACACTTGTTTACCAACTCGAAGAAAGTCCTAATCTCCATTGGTCCCACTGAACTGAAAATATCGCTCCGGAGTCCTCCTTCATACTTAACACACTTCCATTCCTCATATTCCACCGGAGTCCCTTGGCACATACGAGAGAACCTGAATAGCTCTTCAAACTTGTCAGTATACTCAGATACGGACATGGTACCCTGCTTCAGCTGTAGTAATTCAAGCTCCTTAGCTGTCCTAGCAGAAGTCGGAAAGTACTTCTTATAGAACTCCTCTTGGAAGACATTCCAGTTGATATAGTCATCACCCTGCTGCAGAAGACGTCGGATACCTTGCCACCAATGCGACGCTTCACCGGTGAGCATATAGGTAGCAAACTCGACACGCTGTCCTTCAGGCACCACTTGTGCTTGTAGTGCTCGTTCTATAGCCTGAAACCATGTATCAGCCTCAGTCGGGCTAGTAGTTCCCTTGAACTTAGGTGGATTAACCTTCAAAAAGTTTGCCAGTGTCATCGGGCCCTGAACTCCACCTCCATCATTACCATGGTTGTTCATCTGTTGACCAAGAGCCTCAGCAGTGGCTTGCATAGCAGCAACCATGTTCTCCAACGCGGTCATATAGTTCACCGGGTCATTAGGGTTATTCTCCGGTACACGAGCATTCGTACAACCTCTCGCACTACCTCTACTGCGTCCACGAGGCGCCATCTGGTTCCTATACACACCAAACAATCGATATTAAGTTGATCAGTCTCAATATCGGAAGTCTAGTGCTTCAAAGTCCCAAATGCATGCTCATGAACATTTATGCCAATTATATCAAGCAGATATACTAGTAGCACATAACACACATACAGAGAATGCACAGAAGCATAGTCAGTCCGTCTCTCAGGCTCTACAGGAACGAACTGCTCTGATACCATAATGTAACACCCTACCATACAGAGTCTTATGCTTAAGTTATAATTTAGAGATGGCAAGGTATTACGACCTCTAAAATAAAAATTTAGTACGTATAGTAGTAAGAATGATTGATTATAACTAGGAGCCTTTGTAGAAAAAGGGGTAAACAAAAATCGCAACTCAAAAGCGCAACACTCCGATCGATAACGTAACGAACAAGAATAAACCAGCACGAGATTATATATATACAAAGGAGTGTCAAAAAACAGGAATATCAAGACTCAAAATCCGGCTGCGAAGATAACCAGTCCGAGTATAGTAATATATACATATGATAAATTAAGGAAAACCCCAAAGGAAACCCAAAGGGACACAAATACAGAAACCTATTCTCCAAAAATCTCCCATAAGAGGAGTCATCACAGTTTGTATTATTTAATAGAGACAAAAGTATCTAAGCAAAACATATAAACTAAAACCGAGTCCCCAAGAACAAAGGATCTTCGCTAATCCAGAAGTCTCCATCAGGCCTCAGCGAGAAACCTCACGTCCTGCATCTGAAAACCACAAAATCCGCATGGGTGAGAACCAGAGGTCCTCAGCATGGTAACAGTTTCCACATATATAATACATAATAATAGAGGAAAGCCAAAGGCAATCCTAGAGCTTCCTCCAGATAATATCAAAGCTTATAAACAAGCTAAACCATATAAGGGCAACTGACTAAAGATTCTTCAGTCTAACTAATACTTCCCTTTCCAATTCCTTCTCACCTCCCAACCACCAACAGGAGTATAATGTAGCAAACACAGTTATATCGAACAAGGAATATACAAATAAGAATAATTAAGGCATTTAGACAATTAGCAAGTAATATGCAGTCAAATAGGCAATCTCAAACAATTCATATAGTATGCATATGATGAATGCCTGTCCCTAGTGGCCGATGATATCATCTGTCGGTTATAGAGCCAACCCGACAGGTCCTGGCAGTTAACCATTGGACTGTCCCTCTGTCGTGTCTCCCCAACTTGAGTCATACTCAATATAAACTTGATCATAATCATGATCCATATCCATCACCCTCACTGGTGAATATTTATCCATCACCATCACTGGTGAATATTTATCCATCACCATCACTGGTGAATATTTTTAGGGGTGAGCTCGTCCGGGAATTTCACAGTGCCTGGCCACCCTGACGACATAGGGTCAAAAGAGCTTCAAGTCTCGACCTGGAGCACGTGGTGGCTAGCCACTGCTTTCTCCCAGGGAAACTCTCATCTCCGATAATGGAAGTGCAACATTCACAATTCATTCAACAGCATATATATATGCATTTATTCTTAGCCATAATCATGGCTCCGCCGTAACACGGCAATAATCCAGCCATCCGGCTCACGGTTAAATCCATAACCAGCCACCCGGCCCACGGTTAAATCCATAACCAGCCGTTTCACTATCAATCACAGCCTTTCGGCCCATGGCAAAACAAGCACTTCCACCACCATCCTCCGCCTCTCACATAATCATCTTTGATCCTCTTTGATCATTCATTTTTCCCTTGCTTCACTCGTAAGTTACCACATTCACTAGCCTTTCTTCTCAAAGCTAGACATATCATAATGATTTAAGACATAAGTTGTGAGATCGGAGGCTTAGAAGTATGAGATTTGGCTTTTAAAACTCAAAAATCAACTTTGGAATGAAAACAGAGCCACGCGTACGCGCACTCCACGCGCACGCGTGGACGCCCTCAAAAACTCATCGACGCGTAAGCATCATGCATGCTAACGCGTGGATTGAAAACTAGCAAATCGACGCGCACGCGTCAACCACGCGTACGCGAGGGTGCTCTCGTGCCCCAGGCACAAAACTGGCACAATTCTGGCACAACTCTCTGGAAAATGGATGGGCATTAGGTGCAGCACAATCGGCGCGTCCGCGCACATCATGCGCACTCGTGGATGGCACTTTCCGGAAGAACGGCGCGTACGCGCCAATTGCGCCCACGCGCAAGGGGTCATTCTGCTAAAAATTTTCTAAGTTAAAAGCTGCAGAATTCACAGATTTAAACCCCAATCTTCCAACGGACATAACTTTCTCATTTTAAATCGTTTTTCACCCGTTCTTTGAACGGCATGGACATCCCAGATCCAATTTTATTTCTAAACAAATTTGGCACAAAACAGAGATCTGTAGTCCAAGTTATGTCCTACCAAAGTATGCCCAAAAAACCATGTTTTTCATAAAAACCACAAAGTGCCATTTTCAAAGACAAGCCATTTCAAACTCTTTTCAAAATCAGTCAAAACATGCCAATTTCATCCCTTTTCTTTGAAATCAATCAAAATATATCAAATTCAACATCAAACCTCCTCAACTCACACATTGACACTTTACCACAATCTACAAAATCACTATCCCATCATTTTGGCCCACTTCACCCAAGTGGCTCAAACCCAAACACATTGACATATCATATACTCTTCCTCATGCCAATTTTTAACAACACCAATTCCAATTAACCATCATTATACATAATCAATATCATATTCACCATCAACATGGCTCAAACCATAATTCAACCATAACCAATCATCAAGCATATATCACAACATGCATATTTCTCATACATCATACCATCAAGGCATCAATAATCATCATCACATATATGACCACATCATAT
>NC_029777.3:34094918-34119825 GCF_000817695.3 Arachis duranensis
GAAACCGAAACCATACCTTAGCCGATTTCCCAAGCTCAACCGGAGCACTTCCAAATCACTTATCCACAAGCTCTCAAGGTCTCAACACCTCCAAGAACAGATTTTTCACCACCAAACCCTTTTTAAGCTTTTCAATAACACCAATCAAGCTCCAATATTCACATATACACAACCTAAGCCATAATCATCACACCCATACACAACATCTCAAAACCCAAACATCATAAAACCACAAATTACCCTAGGGTTGAGAATCTTACCACACCCAAGGTCCAAGGAGACAAGATTAACCTTCTACTTCAGGAGAGTTGGGTCCTATAACATCAAAAAGCCCAAAATCTCAACATTTTTGCTCATAAAACTCGAAAACAAGGCTGGAATTTCGAAGAGCAAAACGTGGCTTATCTCAAGATTAATTGTATGGGTTTTGTAGAGCTCTCCGCGGTGAACGTGTGGCCGCAAATGGAGCGGCAATCGGAGCTCTAGATCAAAAGTTATGGTGGTTTGAAGATCAATCGAGAGAAAGAACTTGAGAGAGTGTTCTTCCTCCCCTCTCTTCAATTTTAGCGTGAGTTTGAGTGTTGTGAGGAGAGAGAGTGCTGAAAACTAGGGTTTTGGTTTAGTTATGTTGGGCCAAGGGCCCACTTTGGGTCCGGTTGGCCCGGTTTGGCCCGTTCGGTCCAATCTTGGTCTGAATTCTATAAAATTGGTACCAAAATTCTCGTCTCGATCTCCTCTATCACATTTAGCCATAAAAATTACATTTTAGGCTTTCTAGAATAAATTCTCATTTATGGGTTAATTAGTCGTTAATTAACCAGGTTTTACAAGTTTAGTTTAGCTTAGTTTAGTAGTTAGAGTTAGTTTCTAGAGAGAGAAGCTCTCACTTCTCTCTAGAATTAGGATTAGGATTAGGTTTAGTTCTTAGATCTAGATTTAGATTCATCCTCTTCTACTTCTATCTTCTCAATTCCTTGTAGCTACATTCATTCTTCTTCCATTCTTTTGTTGTAATCTCTTTTATGTTGTTCTTGTGTTTTGTTGTAGATCTACTTTTGTTTCTTCTACTCTCTTTC
The DNA here is from genome assembly GCF_000817695.3 of Arachis duranensis. Taxonomy (NCBI): domain Eukaryota; kingdom Viridiplantae; phylum Streptophyta; class Magnoliopsida; order Fabales; family Fabaceae; genus Arachis; species Arachis duranensis. The sequence goes on from NC_029777.3 coordinate 34,095,995, forward strand.
AATTCAATCAAGGTAATTCATAATAAATGTGTTTCTTTTAATTGTTGTTGTTAATTCCTTTCAATAATTGTTGTTAGATTTCATTCTTGTTGTCAATTTACTATGCTTCCAAGTGTTTGATGAAATGCTTGGTTGGATTTTAGTGTAGGTTTTGTTCCTCTTGGCCTAGGTAGAGTAATTAGTGACAAATCTTAAAAACCCCAAATATAACTCACAACCAATAACAAGACACTTCATTACAATTCCTAGGGAGAACGACCCGAGGTTCAATACTTCGGTTTATAAATTTAGGGGTTTGTTTTAATGACAAACAATCTTTTGTATGAAATGATTATTGTTAGTTTAGAAACTATACTTTACAACGAGATTTCATTAGTGAAATTCTAAACCGTCAAAAATCCAATCATCAAAATGGCGCCGTTGCCGGGGAACTTGCTTATGTGTGCCATGTTATTGTTTAGTGTAAATTTACATCTCTCCATTATCTCTTTGTTTGAGTGACTAATCCCACTTATTACCATGAACTCTAGATCTTCTTCATTGCATGACGCGTTCACAACCGAATCCGAGCTTAGTCCCATTTGATCCGAAAATTGAACGAAATTTGTCTCAAATTAGACAAGCTCGGAGGCAGTTAACTTTTGGAGAAGGTGAAAAGGTTCCCACCAACTTACCAACTCCACCCAGAGTGAATATTGAACCGTCACTTGAAGAAGGCACTACTCATTCCTCCGTTAACACCACTAATAGATCTTCTCTTGATCTAGGCACCAACACCATGGCCGCTCCAAGGAGAGTTACTCTCAGGGAAGTGGGTGCACCGTATTATATTCTTCAACCTCTCCATGTACTTCATCCCAACTTGAATGCAAGCTTTGAACTCAAGACCGCTTTGATTAACCTCCTACCAAGGTTCCATGGACTTCCCGCACAAGATCCTATTCGACATCTAAAAGATTTTCATCGTATATGCTCAATAACTAGGCCGGAAGGATCCGATGAAGTTGCTATATGGTTGTTTGCCTTTCCCTTCTCTCTTGAAGATAAGGCCAAGGAATGGTTCTACACCTTAACTAATGAAGTCATCACCGATTGGGACTTGCTTAGAAGAGGATTCTTGGAAAAATTTCTCCCACCGAAAAAGATGGATAGGCTAAGGAAGGAGATCTCATGCATTATACAAGGCGAAAATGAACCTCTATGCGAGTATTGGGAACGGTTTAACAAACTCCTTGATGCATGCCCTAACCACATGATCGACACTCAAGTGTTGCTAGGCTACCTATGTCAAGGGATGCGAGAACAAGATAGGACTCTTTTGGACTCCTCTAGCAATGGTTCCTTGTATATGTGTAGGACGGCGGAGGAAGCATGGCAACTCATTGGTGACTTAGCCGAGTCCAACCGACATGTTAGAATAAGAGTTAACCGCCCCAAAACCATGAGTGAGGTGTCACCAAGTAGTGAGACCGCTGCTCTAGCCAAATCATTGGGCGAAGTGACAAACATCCTAAAGAAACTCCAATTGGGCCAACAACAACCTTGACAACAACAACCCTACCAACATCAACCTCCACCGTACGCGCACGCGTCTTTAGCACGGATGCAGGCCCATACATTTTCCAGAGAGTTAGGCCACTCTCGCGCCTGAACTGAGCCCCCAGCACACCACCACTGCCGCGCCCACATCCATGAACCTGCCACAACCTCTGGTACACTTTCCAGAGAGTTGTGCCAAACCCAAGCCTATTTCATGCCTAAGGCCTAAGCTCACTGCCGCGTGCGCGCACCAGCCGCGCACGCGCCAACTTCAAAATTCAGCCCTTGCGCGCCCGCGCCATGTGCGCGCGCGCGCCATGACCCCTGCAGCCAACCTCCGATACATTTTTCAGAGAGTTGTGCCACTTCTGGGCCAACTTTGTGCCATTGGCACAACCACACATACGCTCGCGCGCACTGTGCGCGTGCGTGTCCCTACTTCATCATGCTTCCCTGCGCGGGCGCGCACGCGTAGATGCACGACGAGAATTAAAAAGGGAGCACACTTCCCTCTCCCCTTCTCACCCCTTCTACTATTCACTATCTCTTTTCTTCCAACCCCTCTCTACACCACTCCACCCACCTTCCAACACCACCTCCGGCGACCACCCACTTCCGGTGGTCCCCACATTTTCTCTCCTCTCTAAGTCTTCACTTCTTTCTACCACTTCCTCTCACATACTCATCCACTCTCTTTCCATCTCTTTCAAGGTACTATATTCTACTTCCCCTTTTGTTCTACTTCTCTCACTTCTTTCTTAGTTAGTTGATTTCGCTTTCTCTTAGGTAGCTTCTCCTTTTCTCTTTTGAGCTCTTCAATACTTGGGTGACTTTGTTTTTCTTTTTATAGCTCTTCATGGGTGTTGTGGTTATGACTTCTTTTGCATTAGTGGATTGAAATGTTTAGCATGATTTCTTTGCAACCATAGTGCATGGTGGTGATTAATGTTGCTTTGTGGGATGTTACATTGCCCTTTTTTCCACTTATTGGTGTACTATAAATAGGATGCACGCCAAGTGTTTAAGGAAAAGCACACATGATCTTTTGAGTTCATTTTGACTCATTGTTTCCCAACTTTGTGCTTTCTCTCATTACCTTGATTATTCTTAGGTGCATCTCCATACATTTCACATTCTACTTACTCCCCTTACCATGACTTGCTTTCCGTCCTTGATATTTGTGGGTGTATGCTTCTCATGCCTCTTACTTGCATGCTTAAACCACCCTTATACCACATGCTAGTGATTTGCCTTGCATAACAAATGTTGTCTTAGTTACATGTTGCAGCTATCATGTAGTGAGGACACTTCATCCCATATGGCATAATCTCTCACTTGCATGCTTCCTATATAGTTGTGTCTCTTTGTGTTTGATATTCTCCTCCTTTTCACTCCCGCAGGATGGTGATCAAGAAGGATAAAGGAGAGGCCCCTTAGAAGAAACCAACCGCTAATAGAGTGCGCCAAGAGCCAATGGCCAAGCCCCTCATAAAGAAGGCTAAGGGCCCCTCCAATATTGATGTTCTAGAGAAGGACAACCCTCCAAAAGATTCAAACAAGTTCCTCAACCGTTATTGTGAACTTGTTTACCCCGGAATGACTGAGCGGAACTACCACCCGGAGCCCCTTCTAGTCTTACTGGATCACATCGCTCCGTTGGTGAAGCCCCGCATTGAGCGGAGGCAATGGAAGTTCCTCATTAGGCGACCAATGGAGGTCAACTTGTCATGGGTGGTGGAGTTCTACTCCAACTACCACTCACCCCTTCTCACATCAGTTTTTGTGCGCCAAAAGCAAGTACCGGTCACGGAGGAAGCCATCTAAGAAGTACTTAAGATCAGGCCATTAGCAGACGGATATGATGCCTATCAAGAAGTCTTGTTGGCATGTGGCAAACGGGAGTTCGATTGGAGCGCAATTCTCCAAGTGATAGCTTTACCCGAAGCCTCTTTGATCCGAGGGACTGTAAAGCGAAGACCAAAGGATTTAGATGCACGGTTCCTTACTCAAGAAGCTGCGGTACGGGCCCAAATCCTAGCTCACAACGTGCTTCCAAGCACCCATAGATCATCCATAACTGCCGAGCTTGCCTTATTGGTTTGGTGCATTCTAACCGAGAAACCGGTCGATATCCCGCATGCCATCCGCCAATCCATGGGGTGCATTCATGTTAAGGGTAACTTGCCCTTCCCCGCCATGGTAACCGAGTTAGTCGCGGCAGCCGGTGTTCAACGCGAGACTAAGGATAGGAGGACCTTGATTCCGGTTGATGGAGATGTTATCTGGTGGACGAAATTGTGATTCATGCTTGAATTGTTGTTCGAAATTAATTCCCCAGTAATGGCCCCAAAAACTTGGTGCTCAATACTATGGTCTAAATATAACCTCACAACCTCGCTCAACTAACCAGCAAGTGTACTGGGTCGTCCAAGTAATACCTTACGTGAGTAAGGGTCGATCCCACAGAGATTGTTGGTATGAAGCAGCTATGGTCACCTTGCAAATCTCAATCAGGTGGATTCAAATGTATTTGGATTAGATATTTAAAAGATAAATAAAAAAGGATAGAAATACTTATGTAAATTAATGGTGGGAATTTTAGATAAGCGTATGGAGATACTGTGCCCTTTCTTTTTCTACTTTTCTACTTCTTCCTTCAATCCTTCTTACTCCTTTCCATAGCAAGCTATATGTAGAGCATCACTGTTGTCAATGGCTACATCCCATCCTCTCAGTGAAAAAGGTCCAAATGCTCTGTCACAGCACGGCTAATCATCTGTCGGTTCTCAATCAGGTTGGAATTGAATCCCTTGATTCTTTTGCGTCTGTCACTAACGCCCAGCCTTCAGGAGTTTGAAGCTCGTCACAGTCATTCAATCCCGGAATCCTACTCGGAATACCACAGACAAGGTTAGACTTTCTGGATTTCCATGAATGCCACTATCAATTCTAGCTTATACCACGAAGATTCTGATTAAGGAATCCAAGAGATATGCGCCCGGTCTAAGGTAGAACGGAAATGGTTGTCAGTCACGTGCGTTCATAGGTGAGAATGATGATGAGTGTCATGGATCATCACATTCATCAGGTTGAAGTGCAACGAATATCTTAGAATAGGAATAAAGGGAATTGAATAGAAAATAGTAGTAATTGTAGTGAAACTTTGAGGTGCAGCAGAGCTCCACACCCTTAATCTATGGTGTGTAGAAACTCCACCGTTGAAAATACATAAGTGAAAGGTTCAGGCATGGCTGAGAGGCCAGCCCCCATGGTCTAAGGACTAGGCGTCCAGAGATGTCTAATACACTAGTAAAAAGTTCTATTTATAATAAACTCGCTACTAGGTTTTACAGAAGTAAGTAATTGATGCATAAATCCACTTTCGAGGCCCACTTGGTGTATCTTTGGGCTGAGCTTGGTCTATCCACGAGCTGAGGTTTTTATTGGAGTTGAACGCCAAGTTGTAACGTGTTTTGGGCGTTCAACTCTGGGTCGTGACGTGTTTTTGGCGTTTGACTCCAGACAGCAACATGGAACTGGCGTTGAGCACCAGTTTATGTCATCAATTCCCGAATAAAGTATAAACTATTATATATTGCTGGAAAGCTCTGGATGTCTAATTTCTAACGCCGTTCAGAGCGCGCCATTTGGAGTTCTATAGCTCCAGAAAATCCATTTCGAGTGTAAGGAGGTCAGATTCCAACAGCATCAGCAGTCCTTTGTCAGCCTCCTATCAGAGTTTTGCTCAAGTCCCTCAATTTCAGCCAGAAATTACCTGAAATCACAGAAAAACACACAAACACATAGTAAAGTCCAGAAATGTGAATTTAACATAAAAACTAATGAAAACATCCCTAAAAGTAGCTTGAACTTACTAAAAACTACCTAAAAACAATGCCATAAAGTGTATAAATTATCCGCTCATCACAACACCAAACTTAAATTGTTGCTTGTTCCCAAGCAACTGAAAATCAAATAGGATAAAAAGAAGAAAATATACTATAAATTCCAAAATATCAATGAATATTAATTCTAATTAGATGAGCGGGACTTGTAGCTTTTTGCTTCTGAATAGTTTTGGCATCTCACTTTGTCCTTTGAAGTTCAGAATGATTGGCTTCTCTAGGAACATAGAATTTCAGATGGTGTTATTGATTCTCCTAGTTAAGTATGTTGATTCTTGAACACAGCTACTTATGAGTCTTGGCCGTGGCCCTAAGCACTTTGTTTTCCAGTTTTACCACCGGATACATAAATGCCACAGACACAAAAGTGGGTGAACCTTTTCAGATTGTGACTCAACTTTGCTAGAGTCCCCAGTTAGAAGTGCCCAGAGTTCTTAAGCACACTCTTTTTGCTTTGGATCACGACTTTAAATTTTTTTCGCCAATTATTTTTTAATTTTTTTTTTCGCAATTCACTGCTTTTTCTTGCTTCAAGAATCAAATTTATGATTTTTCAGATTGTCAATAACATTTCTCTTTGTTCATCATTCTTTCAAAAGCCAACAATATTAACATTCATAAACAACAAGATCAAAATTTATGCATTGTTCAAGCATTCATTCAGAAAACAAAAAGTATTGTCACCACATCAATATAATTAAACTAAATTCAAAGATAAATTCGAAATTCATGTACTTCTTGTTCTTTTGAATTAAAAACATTTTTTATTTAAAAGAGGTGAAGCATTTATGGAATTATTCATAGCTTTAAGACATAGTTACTAACTACTAATGATCATAAAGTAGAGACACAAAACATAAATAAACATATAACATAAAAAAAACGAAAAGCAGAAAAAAATGACAAGGAATGAGTCCACCTTAGTGAGGGTGGCGCCTTCTTGAAGGACCAATGGTGCTTATTGAGCTCCTCTATATCTCTTCCTTGCCTCTGTTGCTCGATCCTCAGTGATTTTGGTGCTCCTATCCTTAGTTGCTCCTAATAATTGTGTGGAGGAAAATGTATCCCCTGAAGTATCTCAGGGATCTCTTGATTTGCAGTCAAATGTTCTACCACTGAGCTATAGACCCTTTACATGAATCTTTCCATCTCCCATGACTTGGAGGTGGAAGCTTTTGTCTTCCTTTTAGGTTTCTTTGGCCTTAGGTGTAGTATAATCACCAAGCATCCTCCTTGTATTGTTATTATTTTTGGCTGCCATCTCCTTCTCTTGTTTGAAAATTTCAGAAAGGTCGCCTCTGGATTGTTGTAATTTAGCTTCTCTTAGTTTCCTCTTCAAAGTCCTTTCAGGTTCTGGATCAATTTCAACAAGAGTGCCTTTTTCCTTGTTCCTGCTCATATGAAAGAGAAGAAAACAAGAAAAGAAGAGGAATCCTCTATGTCACAGTATAGAGATTCCTTTATGTTAGTAGAAAAAGAAGGGGATAGAAGAAATAAAAGTGAAGAATCCAAACACAAGGGATGTATTGGGTTCGGATTTTTAGATGAAGAGAGGTGAAGAGAAGTGTTAGTAAATAATTAAATAGAATAAGAAAAGAGAAGGAAAATTTCGAAAATAATTTTTAAAAAAGGGATTAGTGATTTTCGAAAATTAGAGATAAATGTAATTAAAATTAAAACATGAAACATTTAGTTAATTAAAAAGAATTTTGTGAAAAAGGGGTGAGATATTTTCGAAAATTAGAGAGGAAAGAGTAGTTAGGTGGTTTTGAAAAAGATAAGAAACAAACAAAAAGTTAGTTAGTTGATTGAGAAAGATTTGAAATCAAATTTTAAAAAGATAAGAAGATAAGAAGTCAGATAAGATATTTTGAAATCAAATTTTGAAAAAGATAAAATTTTGAGAAGGATAAGATAAAAAGATAAGATAAAAATTTTAAGAAATTTTTTTTTTTTTAAATGACTTAACTAACAAGAAACTACAAGATAAGATTCTAGAATTTAAAGATTGAAGCTTTCTTAATAAGAAAGTAACAAACTTCAAATTTTTGAATCAATCACATCAATTGTTAGCATATTTTCGAAAATTTGATATAAAGATAAGAAAAAGATTTTGAAAATATTTTGAAAAAGATTTTTTGAAATTTTCGAAAATAATAAAAAAATGAAAAAGATATGATTTTTGAAAAAGATTTTGAAAAGATAAGATTTTTAAATTTTTGAAAATTTGACTTGACTTGTAAGAAACAACTAATTTTAAAAATTTTTTGACCATGTCAACCCAAAATTTCGAAAATTTGGAGGGAAATAAGGAAAGGATATTTTTTTGATTTTTGAATTTTTTTATTATGAGAGAGAAAAACATCAAAAATACTCAATGCATGAAATTTTTAGATCAAAACAATGAATGCATGCAAGAATGCTATGAATGTCAAGATGAACACCAAGAACACTTTGAAGATCATGATGAATATCAAGAACATATTTTTGAAAAATTTTTGATGCAAAGAAAACATGCAAGGCACCAAACGTAGAAATCTTTAATGCATGGATACTAACAAACAAAAAATGCATAAGAAAAACAACAAACAACACAAAACAAGAAAACATCAAGAAAAAACAAGAGGACTTATCAAGAACAACTTGAAGATCATGAAGAACACTATGAATGCATGGAATTTTCGAAAAATGCAAGAAAAATTTTTAAAGCATGCATTTGACACCAAACTTAAAAATTGACTCAAGACTCAAACAAGAAACACAAAATATTTTTGATTTTTTATGATTTTCTAATTTTTTTTGGATTTTTATTAATTTATTTCGAAAATATTTTTGGAAAAAAGAAAAATAAAAGAAAAATTTTGAAAAAGATTTTTGAAAAGAAAATTACCTAATCTGAGGAACAAGATGAACCGTCAATTGTCCATACTCGAACAATCCCCGGCAACGGCGCCAAAAACTTGGTGGACAAAATTGTGATTCATGCTTGAATTGTTGTTCGAAATTAATTCCCCAGTAATGGCCCCAAAAACTTGGTGCTCAATACTATGGTCTAAATATAACCTCACAACCTCGCTCAACTAACCAGCAAGTATACTGGGTCGTCTAAGTAATACCTTACGTGAGTGAGGGTCGATCCCACGGAGATTGTTGGTATGAAGCAGCTATGGTCACCTTGTAAATCTCAGTCAGGCGGATTCAAATGTATTTGGATTAGATATTTAAAAGATAAATAAAAAAAGGATAGAAATACTTATGTAAATTAATGGTGGGAATTTCAGATAAGCGTATGGAGATACTGTGCCCTTTCTTTTTCTACTTTTCTACTTCCTCCTTCAATCCTTCTTACTCCTTTCCATGGCAAGCTGTATGTAGGGCATCACTGTTGTCAATGGCTACATCCCATCCTCTCAGTGAAAAAGGTCCAAATGCTCTGTCACAGCACGGCTAATCATCTGTCGGTTCTCAATCAGGTTGGAATAGAATCCCTTAATTCTTTTGCGTCTGTCACTAACGCCCAGCCATCAGGAGTTTGAAGCTCGTAACAGTCATTCAATCCTAGAATCCTACTCGGAATACCACAGACAAGGTTAGACTTCCCGGATTTCCATGAATGCCGCTATCAATTCTAGCTTATACCACGAAGATTCTGATTAAGGAATCCAAGAGATATGTGCCCGGTCTAAGGTAGAACGGAAATGGTTGTCAGTCACGCACATTCATAGGTGAGAATGATGATGAGTGTCATGGATCATCACATTCATCAGGTTGAAGTGCAACGAATATCTTAGAATAGGAATAAAGGGAATTGAATAGAAAATAGTAGTAATTGTATTGAAACTTTGAGATGCAGCAGAGCTCCACACCCTTAAAAATACATAAGTGAAAGGTTCAGGCATGGCCGAGAGGCCAGCCCCCATGGTCTAAGGACTAGGCGTCCAGAGATGTCTAATACACTAGTAAAAAGTTCTATTTATAATAAACTAGCTACTAGGGTTTACAGAAGTAAGTAATTGATGCATAAATCCACTTCCGAGGCCCACTTGGTGTATCTTTGGGCTGAGCTTGGTCTATCCACGAGTTGAGGCTTTTATTGGAGTTGAACGCCAAGTTGTAACGTGTTTTGGGCGTTCAACTCTGGGTCGTGACGTGTTTTTGGCGTTTGACCCCAGACAGCAACTTGGAACTGGCGTTGAGCGCCAGTTTACATCATCAATTCCCGAATAAAGTATGGACTATTATATATTGCTGGAAAGCTCTGGATGTCTACTTTCCAACGCCATTTAGAGCGCGCCATTTGGAGTTCTGTAGCTCCAGAAAATCCATTTCGAGTGTAAGGAGGTCAGATTCCAACAGCATCAGCAGTCCTTTGTCAGCCTCCTATTAGAGTTTTGCTCAAGTCCCTCAATTTCAGCCAGAAATTACCTGAAATCACAGAAAAACACACAAACACATAGTAAAGTCCAGAAATGTGAATTTAACATAAAAACTAATGAAAACATCCCTAAAAGTAGCTTGAACTTACTAAAAACTACCTAAAAACAATGCCAAAAAGCGTATAAATTATCCGCTCATCATTATCCCGACCAAAAAGTGCCTCAGACTCCCGGAAGTTACCAAGAACATTGGCATGGCACTACCGCTTGCATTTCTACCGCCTCATCCGCACCGCCTAAATCACCCGCCCAACGCCTTGAAGACCTTCACAAGAAGTTGGACAGTTATGAGCGGCGCAACCAACGCCGATATGCTCACGTGAAGAAGCTTCTAAGCATTGTCACCCCGCCTATGGAGGAGCCAGATATCTCCACATCCACCGCAACATCAACCGGACATAGCACTGACAAAGGAGATGAAGGACACTCCGGTCCCGACCGCCCATTGCGCATCACTTATAGCACGGAGGACCGTGCTAAGTTTTAAGTGTGGGGAGGTCGGCCGACCGATCTCCGTAGGTAACACCCGAATAAACTTGTGAATTCCCTTTTAGTTAGGATAGTTTGCATGATTAGGTTTTTCTTGATTCCATTTGCATGATAAGTCTATTTGGTTGGAATAATGAACCCTCTCCTAGGAAATTAAGATTTTAGGGCAACCTTACCAATTTCGAAAAAACTCTTGATGCTAAGCTTGCTTGGAGATTGTACTTTGGAACATGGATTTTGAGTTAAGAACACAAGCAAGTGAGTTTTGAGCCTTATTGCGTGGCTACATCTTATGGTCACTTATCTTTCTTCTTGTGTGCATTGTTCTCTCTCTATGATTGTGATCCTTACTTTGTTTAACTCTATATATCCATTGTTGTATGTGTGAATGCATGTATATGATTGAGGCCATCAATTCACTTAGCCACTACCCAAATAGCCCTACCATATGAACAACCTTTGCAACCAACTTTGGGCCTATGCTTAACCCACTCATTCTTTATTTTAGCACATTACGAGCCAAGAAGCGAAAAACCATGAATGTCCCTATGTGGATCTTTGATTAGCTTAGACTAGTGTGTGTGTGTCATTCAAGTGTGGGGAAAATGGGGTGGGACATTGGTTGAGGTAAAAGGATGTTTTTGTTTTATGTTTCTATATTTGGGAATCGGGTACATACTCATGTGCCAATCAAATGTAAGACCTTGTGCATTAATACTCGTGAAAAAAAATGAGGAAAGAAAAGAAAAAGAGAAAGAAAAGAAAAATAAATAATAATATAAAATAATTATGAAAAAAAAGAAAAAAAGAAGAGAAGCAATAAGAAAAGGGGACCAAAAGCCCCAAAGTAATGTCCAACAAAAGTCAGTGCATATGTGTTATAAAGCAAAAGAAAATGCATGAGTATGTAGAAGAGTGAGTAATGGGTAGTTAGACTAGTATATAAGTACATAGGATGTTATATAGGTTGGGTGGGAAGTTTAGGTTAATCAAAAGATCCAATTTCAGCCCACTTAGCCAAATATATAACCCTACCTTGACCCTAACCCCACTACAACCTAGGAAAGACCTCATGATGCATGTGTTCTTGCATATAACAAATGTTGATTGTTAGAGGAAGAACAAATTTTGGTAAAGCATGAAATAGGGGGGACTGAGTGATTAACCCGATACACCGAGCGGATAGAGTGCAAATACTTCCGGTGAGGGTTCAAAGCTCTAATTCTTGTTCCCGGCTCTCACGAGCGTTCTCCATGCAAGTTGCGCATATCTCACTTTGATGATTAAAATTGGTAAGCTCCATACATTGCCTACCGCCTTGCCCTATGTGCTTGAATGTATATTAGGAAGATTGATTTGCTCTTAACCAAGTAGATAGTAGCGTCAGTCGTAGTTACATTCATGTAAGTAGATTGCACCCCATGAGTCTTATACCTTTGTGATCCTTTGGTCTTTTGCTTTTCTCTAAGCATGAGGACATGCTAGAATCTAAGTGTGGGGAGGTTGATAAACCCCGCTTTTAGGGTTTATATTGTACTAATTTCGAGAGTTTCATCAATGATTCCACACACTTTTCATATGAAAATACATAACTTTGTGTTCCTTTCCTAATTTTGCCTCATGGATGGAAACATGCTTATTTTGTACTAAATTAGATACATTTTTAATCCTCCCTTGGTGCCATTCGATGCCGTGACCTGTGTGTTAAGTGGTTTCAGAATATAGGGCAGAGATGACCCGGAGGAGAGAAGGAAAGTGGGTGCAAAGGAAAAGAGCATGAGAAAATAAGCTTTGGAAACCTCAGCAAGGACGCGTGCGCGTACATGGCACGTCCGCGTGGATTGCAAAGTCAGAAGCCAAAGCTAGGAGCCAAGTTACAAGCCGGCGCGTGTAGCGGCTAAGTCATGATCCTCATGAACACGTCCGCGTACGTTACGCTTGCGCGCGGATTGCAATTGCCCCAGGGACGCGTACGCGTGCTGTGCGCGTACACGTCGATGGTCTCACATGATTTTTAAGAAGAGCACGTGACCTGAGCGTGGAGACAGTTGGAAGCCCTATTTTGGGGTAGTATTTTGGTGGGAAAAGCTTAAGAAAACAAAGGGTTGAAGGGTTAAGGGACTTTTGCTCATTTTTACATTTTTCGAGATTTTTCTTGGGGTTAGTTACACTTTGGGTAGAGAGAGAATCTCCAACTTCTCTCTAGAATTTCACTCTTCTCAAATCTCCATTACCATTCTCCATTGATTTTCCTTGGTGAGATCCATTGTAATACACTTTATTTTGATGCAATTAGTAGATCTACTATTCTCATATTCTCAATTAGTGTTCTTTGATCCTTTCAGTTGGGATCTAGCTTAGCTTTTGTTACTTGGATATTGGAATTATTGAATTGAGGTAATTTCATGTTTCTTACTTGTGATTGTTCAATTGTAGATAATTGTATGATTTAGATTCCCTCATTTCCATTCTTCATTTTAATTCCTCAATGTCTTTCATGAATGCTCATCAATTGTTTGACAAAATGCCAATACTAGTTATGGAGTAGAAATCTCCCACTTGGCTTAGGGTTTGGATCATTAGGGAAGTTGAATAGTAACTGTCAATTGTTGATTGAGAATTAAGGTTTGCTAATTGGTTTGGGATGCACTAAATTTAGAATTCCTTAGGGTGAAGCTAAGACTTGTGATCCAAGCAAATTACTTTCACTTAACTTTCCTTTATACTTAGAGGTCAACTAAGTGGAGCAAGACTTAATTGTTATCATCATTGAAGGAAACAATAGTGATAGAGTTTCTAATACCAACCCTAGGCCAAGTCCTTTAATATTGATTGTTTGTCATCTACTTTTGCTATCAATACACTAATTCATAACAAAAAGTTTCCTAATCAATAACATGCATTCTCTAGCAATTCCAAGGGAGGACGACTCGGGAGATTAATACTCTCGATTATAGATTGTAGAATTGTTTGATGCGAGGTTTAAGTGTTGATTAGACTATACTAACGATTGTACTCTCTACTCTCTATTGAATTCTATATCAACATGCAAAAATCTCGTTCATCAAAATGGCGCCGTTGCCAGGGAGTTGCAATGGTGTTGTGTTATTGGTTATTGTATATATGTGAATATTGTGAATATATTGCCTTTTGCTTTATTTGCTAGTTGTAGAATTTTGTTTCTCTTGATTTTTATTAGCTTTTGAATTTTATTTTCTTTTTTCATTATGAATTCTCACTTTTGAATACTATGAAGAAGAGCCATTCTATGATGCATATCAATCCAATGGCTATGGTGAATCACCTTGTGACTTTCAAGAACCACCACCATATGCCTATGAATCATATCCTCAATATAACTCTCAACCATACTCACAAGCCCCTTCTTACCAACCACCTTCATATGACCCTAATCCATATCCATCCTACTAACAACCATATGAGCCATATGAACCACATGTAGAGCCACCACCATTCCAACATCAATATTTTCAAGAGCTACCTCCTCCACATTATTACCAACATGAACCACCTCCAATATATGAAAATTTTCAACCACAATATGAATACTACTTTTCACCACAACCTCCCATGGAAGAATACTTATATCCATTGATCCAAGAGCCACATGATCCTAATCATATTATCCAAGAGGAACAAGAGTCAATGGATCATCTCAAGGAAGCATTGGATCAATTTCAAGCAACCATGGAGTGTGTTGTGCAACAAGTGGAAAGAATGGAAAACATTGAACCACCACAACTCTACCAAGAAGAACCACCTTCCTATTATAAACCCTTTCCCCAATTTGATGAACCCTTCCACCCACCCCAATCTCTAATGGATGAGACCCTTGGTGTTCTTGTTCAAGGGCAAGAAGAGATGAAAAGGAATGTGCAAAATTTCATGGCCACCTTGGATGCGGTAACAAATCAATTAGCCTCCCAATGCTTGAACACTCAAGGAACTCCCATGGCTAGATGTGGAGAATCGAATGAAGAACATAGCATGAAGGAGAGATTAGAAACTTCGGTGGGAAATGAGGGAAGTTGTTTTGTGTTGCAACAATTGGAGGAAGCTAGGATTATCAAAGAAAAGGAAGAAATGGTTGAAGACTTAGGAGATGCGGAGCCTCGATGGGAACATAGAGTTGAAGAAAACCCCTCCAAGATGATTGAAATTGATGTTGAGGAGGGATGTGCACAACCTCCAATGCATATTCCATAGGAAGACTTGGATGGGATAGAACAAGAATTGAGTTCCCTTGGTGATGAAGATCAAGCATCAAGTCTTAGTGGTGAAGAATCCTTTGAGCATGAAGAACCTTCTCCCATTGGATTTGAAAGCGTTGAGGAGGTAAATTTTTCTCACCCTCCCTATTATAATTTGAGTAAGGGAAAAGGTTTTGATAAAATTGTTGGACAAAGGATTGAGATTAAGAGATCTTGCGAAGAGGTTGATGTCCCTAGAAATAAAAGAACGAGGGTTGGTTATGCTTTGTCAAGATCTTTGGAAGCATCTTTACCTAGGTTGCCATGTACACCTTCATTTGAGTGGGTGAAATTCATTTCTATTAGCTTTATTATCCCACTTGAATATGGTTTGCTTGAAACGGATGGCCAACTTAGGGAAGTTTGTGGAATGAAGCGTAAGCGGAAAAGGTTTTGTGGTGGGCGTTGCAAATCAAGGCTCATTATGGTTGATGCATCAAACATGAGATATAAAGGGTGGAGTAGTGCTCAAATAGATGGGTCTAGGAGGATTGTTAGCCACTATATAGAGAATTCACCTTACTCACCACCCAGATGGACAAATAATGATGATCAACTTCAAGACAGGTGTGAAATAAAGTGTGGGATCCCGGATTAGAAAAAGAGGATCAACATCGGGAGCCCCAAGCTTGTGAAGAACCCCATCAACACTTGGCTCAATCCATAAGAAATCTTGGGGCACAATGGAGAACCGAGCATTGGTGGGAGTTCTAAGATGAGTACAAGCATAAGCCACCTTGATGAGGAGCTCCCCATAAGTCCAATTTAAGGACAATAAACAAAAGTGCTAGGTGGGAGACACCCCACCATGGTAAAATCCTTTCATTTTCTCTTTTGTACATATTGGTAGAACTAGTTTAATTTCATGTTTAGATTAGTTGGTTGAGTTTAATTAGTATTTTATCATGATAAATAAGGTTTTATGTTGTTTTGGTAGCTGTTTGGAGGTTTGGAATGCTTGGATTAGTGCAAAAACATAGCAAAAATTTTTGAAAAACAAAGTACCATCCATGCGTATGCGCACTTCACGCGTACGCGTGCATCAAGCATTTTCGACCATCCACGCGCGCGCGCCATGCGTGCGTACACGTGGATTGAGAAGTTCTACATTCCATACATTTTCCAGAGAGTTATGCCTACACCACGCCAACATTGTGCCTTTGGCACAACCCCACTCGCGCGTATGCGCACATGACGCGTACGCACAACTCTCGGAATAAGCCATCGACGCGCGCACGCCATGCGTGCGTACGCGCGGATGCCCTTCCTTCACTACATTTTTTTCTTCTCCTCTTTCCATTTCTTTCCTTCTCCTTTCTTCTTCCCTTATTCTACCCCATCTAACACTCCCAAACACCATTGTTAACCATTTATTTTAGTTAGTTAGTTTTAATTAGTTTTCATTTCGTTTTCTCTTTTTCATCGCAAGTGTTGGAATGTTATTTTTGTTTACCATTAATTGCTGCTGAGTATTAAAAAGGGATGTTATCTTAATATTTATGTTTATAATCTCTGTTGGATTCTATGATTGAGGTTATGTTTTGCTACTTGATTTTGAGTTTTTCATGCTTACATTTTAAGAATACCAAGTGATGAGAATTGCCTTCGAGCTTGTAACTCTTTTTGAATTGCATGATTTGGCCACCATGTGATTTGGGCCTTATTTTGTGATTAGGCAACTTCTTGATGGATGATGTTGTGCATTTACCTTAGTGCATGGTGTTTCATGATTATATGCATCCATATGCTTTAGCTTAAATGCTTTCATGCTTCTTTAATGCTTGTTTTACCTCACAAGTTTACTTAAAGCATCTCAAGCACAATAGGATAAGTAAAGTGCATGCTTCTTTTGTGACATAACTTTTATGCTAATGTGTGTTCTAAACCGCGCAATTTAGGATTCACACACTTATTTGTCATTAATGTCACAACTTATTCACTTACTCAATTCTAGTTATTTACCTCATTCCAACATTGTATGCTTCCTTGCTTTTGTTTCCTCATCTTATGGTGTTATATTTTTGTTTTACATGATTGATGCACCACAAGCAATACGGAAGCAAGACTAAGAACACGCAGCACCGGTTGACCTACCAGCTAAAGGTAGCAATCCGGAGATTCGTCGTACCCCCTTGCTCATCTTTGAGTTCACCGAGGACGGTGCAAACTTTTATGTGTGGGGAGGTCGTCCGACCGATCGGCGATTTTGGTTGACAAAATTCTAATCCCAATACTTTTGCATTTCATTCTAGGTTTTCAGGATTTTTACTTGTATTTTCTTAATTTTGCATATATATACACAATAAGCTTAGTCAAAATAATGAAATTTTTCAAGGATTTCTATCTATAGGGCACCTCAATTGATTTGAGTGGAACACTTTTCATAGAACTTGCTTGAATTATATATATCTTGTGGATCATATTTTTGAGCTGAGAACACAAGCAAGTGAGATTTGAGCCTAATGGTGTGGTTACATCTTATAACCACTTATTTTTCCTTCTTGTGTGCATTATTCTCTTCCTATGATTGTAATCTTTGATTTGTTTGATTCTTTATATCCATTATTTTGTGTATTCATGAATTTATATGATTGAGGCCATCATTTCATTTAGCTTACTTACCCAAAAGCCTTACCTTTTATCTTGCATTGTTAGCCAATTTGAGCCTACGCTTAACCCATTTGTTCTTATTTTAGCACATTACAAGCCTTAAAGCGGAAAACAATAAAAGTCCTTATTTAGATATTTGATTAGCTTAGGCTAGTGTGTGTGAGTATCATTCAAGTGTGGGAACCTTGGGACATTGGGTGAATAAAAGGGGTAGTTTTGTATTGTTATTGAAAATATTGGGAATTGGGTACATACTCATGTATTGATCAAATGTAAAACCTTATGCATTGAGGTTCTTGTATATAGAAAGAAAAAAATGATGAGAAAAACAAAAGAAAAAGAAAAGATAAATAATATGGGAAAGAAAAAAAATAGAAAAAGAAAGAAAAAGAAGAAAAAGAAAGAAATAAAAAAGGGATAAAATGCCCCAAAGCAAAGTGTAGTCCAATAAAATCAATGCATATGTGTTGTGAAATAAAAAGGAATGCATGAGTATGTGAAAAAGTGAGAAGGATAGGTAGTTAGGTTAGCACTTAATTGTATAGGATGTCATAGGTTAGGTGGGAAGTTTAAGCTTATCAAAGATTCAAATTTCAAGCTCACTTAACCATATATGCATCCTACCTTGACCCTACCCCCATTACAACCTATGAAAAGACCTCATGATATATGTATGCATGCATGAAATATTTGTTGATTGTTAGAAGAAAAACAAATCTTGGAAAGCATGATTAGGAGAGAATTGAGAGAATCAACCCCAAATTCTTGAGCGAATAGAGTGCAAATACATCCGGTGAGGGTTTGATACTCAATTACATGTTTCCATCTATAAGTATCATCTCTTCATGCAAGTTTGTAAAAATATTTAATAACTCAATTCAATTGTGGATTAGACTTGCTAGTCTTAGCCCTTGTGCATATATGCTTCTTGGGAATTGATTTATTTTGACCAAGCAATTGCATTCATTTAGATAGTTGCATATAGGTAGATTGCATTTAGTTAGTTTCCATTGAATAAATGCCATACCCTTACTTCATTCTTGGTTTTAGCATGAGGACATGCTTAATTTAAGTGTGGGGAGGTTGATAAATCCCATATTTAGGGTTTATCTTGTGCTTGATTTAGAGGATTTTATAACCTTTTACCCACATTTATCCATTGAAATAGCATGGTTTTGTATATTCTCCTTTAATTGTGCTTAAGAGTGAAAACATGCTTTTTAGGACTTAAAATAGCTAAATCTAATTCTCCTTGATTCCATTAGATGCCTTGATATGTTTGCTAAGTGATTTCAGATTTAGGAGGCAAGGATTGGACCAAGGGAATGAAGGAAAAGCATGTAAAAATGGAGAACTCATGGAGAAATAAAGGAAACGCAAAAGTTGTCAAGCCGACTTCTTTGCACTTAATTGACCATAACTTGAGCTACAGAGGTCCAAATGATCCGGTTTTAGTTGGGTTGGAAAGCTAACATCTGGGGCTTCGAAATGATATAAGATTTTCCATAGTTGCTACACGTTTGGTGATGCGCATGTGCACTGTACGCGCATGCATCGTTGCTGCCATATGATCCACTTAAAGCAATACGTGGCCAGCGAATTTTAAAGCCTTGTGGGCC
This sequence comes from Arachis duranensis, assembly GCF_000817695.3. Lineage (NCBI taxonomy): Eukaryota > Viridiplantae > Streptophyta > Magnoliopsida > Fabales > Fabaceae > Arachis > Arachis duranensis. Next base: position 34,114,864 of record NC_029777.3, read on the forward strand.
CAATCCAACTCATTTCTGATGCTATTTAAGCCAAGGATTGAAGGGGAATCAAGATACTTTAGAAGTTAGTTACCATTAGTTTAGTTTAGTTTAGTTTAGTAGTTAGAGTTAGTTTCTAGAGAGAGAAGCTCTCACTTCTCTCTAGAATTAGGATTAGGATTAGGTTTAGTTCTTAGATCTAGATTTAGATTCATCCTCTTCTACTTCTATCTTCTCAATTCCTTGTAGTTACATTCATTCTTCTTCCATTCTTTTGTTGTAATCTCTTTTATGTTGTTCTTGTGTTTTGTTGTAGATCTACTTTTGTTTCTTCTACTCTCTTTTAATTCAATCAAGGTAATTCATAATAAATGTGTTTCTTTTAATTGTTGTTGTTAATTCCTTTCAATAATTGTTGTTAGATTTCATTCTTGTTGTCAATTTACTATGCTTTACTTTTGTGCCTTCCAAGTGTTTGATGAAATGCTTGGTTGGATTTTAGTGTAGGTTTTGTTCCTCTTGGCCTAGGTAGAGTAATTAGTGACTCTTGAGTTATCTAATTCCTTTGTTGATTGATATTAGAAGTTGCTAATTGATTTGAATGCCTCTAAAGCTAGTCTTTCCTTTAGGAGTGGATTAGGACTTGAGGAATCAAATTGATTTATCCACTTGACTTTCTTCCATGGTTAGAGGTTAACTAAGTGGGAGTAATGGATAATTTGTTATCACAATTGAGGAGGATAACTAGGATAGGACTTCTAGTACTCATATCTTGCCAAGAGCTTTATTAGTTGTTAGTTTATTTTCTTTGCCATTTATATTTCTTGTCCAAAATCTTAAAAACTCCAAATATAACTCACAACCAATAAGAAGACACTTCATTACAATTCCTAGGGAGAACGACCCGAGGTTCAATACTTCGGTTTATAAGTTTAGGGGTTTGTTTTAGTGACAAACAATCTTTTGTATGAAAGGATTATTGTTGGTTTAGAAACTATACTTTACAACGAGATTTCATTAGTGAAATTCTAAACCGTCAAAAATCCAATCATCATAGGGCATCACCATTGTCAATGGCTATATCCCATCCTCTCAGTGAAAAAGGTCCAAATGCTCTATCACGGCACGACTAATCATCTGTCGGTTCTCAATCATGTTGGAATAAAATCCCTTGATTCTTTTGCGTTTGTCATCACGCCCAACAATCGCGAGTTTGAAGCTCGTCATAGTCATTCAATCCCAGAATCCTACTTGGAATACCACAGACAAGGTTTAGACTTTCCGGATTCTCGTGAATGCCGCCATCAATTCTAGCTTATACCATGAAGACTCTGATCTCACGGAATGGAAGGCTCGGTTTTCAGGCGAGGGGCAACCATGTATCGTGCATCAGGAATCCAAGAGATACGCACTCTAGCTCTCACTTGTAGAACGGAGTGGTTGTCAGGCACGCGTTCATAAGGATGGACGATGATGAGTGTCACGGATCATCACATCCATCAGGTTGAAGTACGAATGGTGTGTAGAAACTCCACCGTTGAAAATACATAAGTGATGAAGGTCCAGGCATGGCCGAATGGCTAGCCCTCAAAACGTGATCACAGGATCAAAAATACAATCCAGGATGAAAATATAATAGTAAAATGTCCTATTTATAATAAACTAGCTACTTAGGGTTTACAGAAGTAAGTAATTGATGCAGAAATCCACTTCCGGGGCCCACTTGGTGTGTGCTTGGGCTGAGCTTGAATGTTACACGTGCAGAGGCTTTTATTGGAGTTGAACACCAAGTTGTAACGCGTTTTCGGCGTTCAACTCTGGTTCGTGACGTGTTTCTGGTGTTTGACTCCAGAATGCAGCATGGAACTGACGTTGAGCGCCAATTTACGTCATCAAATCTCGAATAAAGTATGAACTATTATATATTGCTGGAAAGCTCTAGATGTCTACTTTCCAACGCCATTGAGAGCGCGCCATTTGGAGTTCTTTAGCTCCAGAAAATCTATTTCGAGTGCAGGGAGGTCAAATTCCAACAGCATCAGCAGTCCTTTGTCAGCCTTCTTATCAGAGTTTTGCTCAAGTCCCTCAATTTCAGCTAGGAAATACCTGAAATCACAGGAAAACACACAAACTCATAGTAAAGTCCAGAAATGTGAATTTAACATAAAAACTAATGAAAACATCCCTAAATATAGTTAGATCATACTAAAAACTACCTAAAAACAAAGCCAAAAAGCGTATAAATTATCCGCTCATCAGCGTGCCACGCCTTCGACTTCAAGTGGCACGCCCAGTCTTTAATTGCCTTCAGCCGCTTCTCTGGATCATTGAACCAATGTGCCACGCCATGCTGCTCAAGTGGCACGCCCATGTATTTGTGCACTCTTCAAGCTTGGCGTGCCACGCCTGGGTCTTCAAGTGGCACGCTAAAGTGACTTTTTAGAGCTCACGTGCCACGCCTTCGACACCAAGTGGCACGCCGTAGTGGAGGTTCTTCTTGAGGTAGTGAGTTGGCGTGCCATGCCTTCGACTTCAAGTGGCACGCCCATAGTAGTTGATGGGTCAGGCGTGCCACGCCCAACCTGGCGTGCCACACTCCTTTTGTTTCCTCCATTTTGCTCTCTGAAATTTTGTACTAACGTGCCACGCCTAGTCCCTGGCGTGCCACGCCCACATGCATGCTTGGATCTCCCTTCTGAAATTTAGTACTGGAATGCCACGCTTAGCTCTTGGCGTGCCACGCCAGTGCATTTTTGTGGCGTTTTCCCCCAAGTGACACACCAATCTCACACTCCCAGCTTCTTGTTTGTCTTCTTCCCATTTTTGATACTTTTTTCACCTGCAATTCAGCACAACTCATCTCAAAGTAGTGTACCATAATATTCATCAAATAATGCATGAATTGTACTGATCAAATGAGATTTGTGCTCTTTTATGGTCTTCTTTATGCAAGAAAGAAGGGTAGATGATGCAAGTCATCACAACACCAAACTTAAGCTTTGGTTGTCCCAAGCAAATTAATGTGAGTAACCCTTTATATCTTGAGGCCTTGGCTTCGAAAGATTACAATACAACTAAGAGTAAAACTAAGTGCCTAACACAGGTATGAATGTTTTAATTGTCATGGAAAGCTCTTGGATCCTTGAGGGTTCACTCAGGTATAGGCTTTAGGGGTCCTTTCTATTGATTGTCAACTTGAAGTAGTAAAGGTTGTTTTGCTTTCTTGACCACGACTCTAAACGTTCTGTTTCAAGACAACCCTTTAATTAGGCTTTCAATTAATACTCCCAAACCAGTTGGTTTTAAGGTACTAGGTGTTGAGACACCCCTAAGAATTTACTTGCCCAGGTCTCTACTTGGATCATTGATTCTTTTTGAGATTTTTAATGTTTCCTTTTCTTTTCTATCCCAGTAGTTGATGCTCAGAGCCTTGGGTCTTTATTGCTTACTACTTCTTGGTTCTATGGATATTCAAGGAACACCCCTTAGTCTTCCCTTTGTTATACCTTCTAGGACTAGTTCTCTCCATGACTCATTTTCTTTTTAGTTCATCCAAGGTTCTTTCCTTGGTCTCTCTTATTGTTTTTGTACAACTCACAGTAACACTTATGGAGACAAGTTCTATTTTTATTTAAGTTGTAATGAAGACTTAAAATACATGGCATTTTCTTTCTTGAAAAAAAAAAAGACTCATAAAGACTTTAAATAGGAATTGAAACTAAGCATAAAACATAAACTACCCTAGCATGATTATTCAAGAAGTAAATAAAGCAAAGACTTAAATATAATTCAGAAATTGGAAAGTGTGTAGATCTCCCCTCATTTGGTGTACATCTCCTTGCATTTGCTCCCAATTGAATCCCTCTGTAAATTATTGATATTGGTAGTGTGGTGGTGGTTGAAGTGCTAGAAATTGAGGTTGCTCTTCTGCCTCTCCTTCTTCTTGTTATTGTTGTGGTTCATGAGCATGGGCTCTTCATTCTCTAGCTCTGTTGAGTGGGTGGACAACCACCACTTTTGCCATCTTCTTGGCGGTGATGAACTTTTCTTGCTTCACAATCACCTCATCAATAATCTTTTCAACTCCAACCTCATCACACAGTCTTTGTATGATGCTAGGGAATGCCAACCTTGTGTTAACACTGGTGCTTTCCAGCACTTTGTTGATGTTGTTGGCAATCATCTCCCCCATATTGATGTTCTCTCCTTTCATGATGCTGTAGATGAGCACAACTCTCTCCTTGGTCACTTCTGAAGTGTTGGATGTGGGGATCAGGGACCTCCTCACAAATTCTAGCCACCCTCTAGCTTGGGAGCTCAAATCTCTTCTCCTCAATCGGTTGGGTATCCCATCCTTGTTGTTTATCCAATGCACATTCATCACACAGATTTCGCTCAAAATCTCCTCAAACCCAGGGTCTTGTTGCTTCATTCTCTCTTCATACCTGGTGGACGAAATTGTGATCACTATTCTTTAAGTTGTTTTCATTGTAAAATTATGGAATTTGAAATTGGCACGAGTGGACACAACTCCGTTCAACTAACCAGCAAGTGTACTGGGTCGTCCAAGTAATAAACCTTACGTGAGTAAGGGTCGATCCCACAGAGATTGTTGGTATGAAGCAAGCTATGGTCACCTTGTAAATCTCAGTTAGGCAGATTAAATTGATTTATGGTTTCGAAAATAGAAATAAGAAAATAAATAATAAAAGGGATAGAATACTTATGCAGATTCATTGGTGGGAATTTCAGATAAGCGAATGGAGATACTGTGTGGCTCAAGGACGCCTGCTTTCCCACTTCTTCAACTCAATCCTTCTTACTCATTTCCATGGCAAGCTGTGTATAGGGGTTCACCATCAGCGGTGGCTACTTTCAATCCTCTCGGGAAAATGATCCTATGCGGCTGTCACTCACACGGCTAATCGTCTGGAGGCATCACACATGGCTGATGACTACATCCCATCCTCGCAGTGAAAACTA
>NC_029777.3:34120073-34121542 GCF_000817695.3 Arachis duranensis
TTGAGGTACAGCAGAGCTCCACACCCTTAATATATGGTGTGCAGAAACTCCACCGTTGAAAATACATAAGTAAAAGGTTCAGGCATGGCCGAATGGCCAGCCCCCCATGTGGTCACAAGACCGACTGATCAAAGACCTAAAGTGATCAAAGATATCTAATACAATAGATAAATGTTCTATTTATAATAAACTAGCTCCTAGGGTTTACATGAGTAAGTAATTGATGCATAAATCCACTTTCGGGGCCCACTTGGTGTATGCTTGGGCTGAGATTGATTAATCCACGAGCTGAGGCTTCTCTTGGAGTTGAACTCCGAGTTATGACGTGTTTTGGGCGTTCAACTCCGGATCATGACATTTTTCTGGCGTTTAACTCCAGACAGCAGCTTGTACTTGGCGTTCAACGCCAAGTTGCGTCGTCAATTTCCGAATAAAGTATGAACTATTATATATTTCTGGAAAGCTCTGGATGTCTAATTTTCAACGCCGTTGAGAGCGCGCCATTTGGAGTTCTGTAGCTCCAGAAAATCCATTTTGAGTGCAGGGAGGTCAGATTCCAACAGCATCAGCAGTCCTTTTGTCAGCCTTCTTCAGAGTTTTGCTCAAGTCCCTCAATTTCAGCCAGAATTTACCTGAAATCACAGAAAAACACACAAACTCATAGTAAAGTATAGAAATGTGAATTTAACATAAAAACTAATGAAAACATCCCTGAAAGTAGCTCAAACTTACTAAAAACTATCTAAAAACAATGCCAAAAAGCGTATAAATTATCCGCTCATCACAACACCAAACTTAAATTGTTGCTTGTCCCCAAGCAACTGAAAATCAAATAGGATAAAAGAAGAGAATATACTATAAATTCCAGAATATCAATGAATATTAATTGTAATTAGATTAGCGGGACTTGTAGCTTTTTGCTTCTGAACAGTTTTGGCATCTCACTTTTTCCTTTGAAGTTCAGAGTGATTGGCGTCTCTGGGAACTTAGAAGTTTGGATAGTGTTATTGACTTTCCTAGTTACGCATGTTGATTCTTGAACACAGCTACTTATGAGTCTTGGCCGTGGCCCTAAGCACTTTATTTTCCAGTATTACCACCGGATACGTAAATGCCACAGACACATAACTGGGTGAACCTTTTCAGATTCTGACTCAGCTTTGCTAGAGTCCCCAGTTAGTGGTGTCCAGAGCTCTTAAGCACACTCTTTTGCTTTGGATCACGACTTTAACCACTCAGTCTCAAGCTTTTCACTTGGACCTTCATGACACAAGCACATGGTTAGGGACAGCTTGATTTAGCCGCTTAGGCCTGGATTTAATTTCCTTGGGCCCTCCTATCCATTGATGCTCAAAGCCTTGGATCCTTTTTACCCTTGCCTTTTGGTTTTAAGGGCTATTGGCTTTTTCTGCTTGCTTTTTCTTTTCTTTTTTTTGACTGCTTTTTCTTGCTTCAAGAATCAATTTCAT
>NC_029777.3:34122482-34126166 GCF_000817695.3 Arachis duranensis
GGACTAAAATCTAAGTATTTCCCCCGAACCATTGTGAGATAGTTCTTTGGATTCGGGTTCATACTTTGATCATGGTTCCTAGTGATCCATGCATTGGCATAGAACTCTTGAACCATTAAGATTCCGACTTGTTGCATGGGGTTGGTTAGGACTTCCCAACCTCTTCTTTGGATTTCATGTCGGATTTCCGGATACTCATTCTTTTTGAGCTTGAAAGGGACCTCGGGGATCACCTTCTTCTTTGCCACAACATCATAGAAGTGGTCTTGATGGCTCTTGGAGATGAATCTTTCCATCTCCCATGACTCGGAGGTGGAAGCTTTTGTCTTCCCTTTCCCTTTTTTAGAGGATGCTCCGGCCTTAGGTGCCATTGATGGTAATGGAGAAACAAAAAGCTTGTGCTTTTACCACACCAAACTTAAAATTTTTGCTCGCCCTCGAGCAAGAAAGAAAAGAAGAGAAGAAGAAGAAGAAGAAAGAATGGTAGAGAGGGAGAGAGGTAGGTTCGGCTATGTGGGAGAAGAAGAGGTTGTGTTGTGTGAAAATGAAGTAGAATGGAAGGTTATTTATAGGGAGAGGTGATGACAAGTCATCATATACCCATTTTCAAGCTAATTTCGCTTGTTTTGTTAGCATTTATGCACTTTCTTGCATCTTAAGTAAGTGATTTGGAGTGAAAATTCATAACTTCTTTAAATCAAGCAACCACTATGAAATTAATGATAAATCATGAGGTTTAAGCTAATTTTAATTGCATTTTAATTGATTTATAAGCCTCTTGAATTTAGTGATACTTTGAGTGGTTGTTTGGTTTATTTTAGGTGAAGAAAAGAAAAGAAAATGAAAAGCGTGGCCTAAGAAAGTGTAGCCGACGAAAGAAAAGCGTGGCCGAATCAAGGGAGAAGCGTGCCGCAACTCATAGTGGAAGCAATCTTGCCCTCCACAAGGGCAGAATGCCCTCCACAAGGGCAGCATCAAGTAACCAAGCAAGCATAGGCAACCCTGCCCTGCCCACTCCAAGGGCAGAGCACAAAATGGTGCCTTGGAGCCAAGAGAAGCAAATTCTGCCCTGCCCTTGTGGAGAGCAGGATCGGGCTCCATGAGGAAAGAAATTCAAGGGAAAATGACACCCATGCAAGCCACAAGTTTCGAACAAGGGACCATGAAGAAGCCAAGCTCTAACACCCACTAGCGTGCCAAAGAATCAAAAGAAAAAGTAGCGTGTTTGCAAGCCACCAGATTCGAACACGGGCCATGAGATTGGGAACCTTGCCCTGCCCTTGGCGTGGAACCTTGCCGTGCCCTTGGCACGGGCAGGGCAGAATCATGAGTGTGCGCATCAACAAGCACCAACGCGCGCACCAATTCCTTCCTTGGCACGATCCTGGCGCACCAAACCATTCCTGCCCTGCCCTTGGCGCGGGCAGGGAGCATCCACGCACCAACGTGCAGCACGCGCACGCGCGCTTCTCAATTCTGGCAGCACCAAGCGCACGCACGCATCACGTTCTGGCGCAGCAGCTTTCCCGCCCTGCCCTTGGCGCGGGCAGGGCAGCCTCTGGCGCACCAAATTTCCTCCTCATGCGCACCACGCAGCTTCTGGCGCACCAATTTCTTCACCATGCGCATCATGGCCGCACCAAAAGCATGCACCATGCATCAACTTTCTGCCCTGCCCTCCACAAGGGCAGGGCAGCCTCCTGGAAGTGGATTTTGGGCCAAAAATTCAAATTAAAAATTAATTTGAATTCATTTCTTCACCAATCCAAAAGCCCATCCAAATCCCATTATCCAAGAATAGAAAGTGTATAAATAGGACTTAGTTTGATGTAATGGGGACTTTTAGGCTCATTTTTGAATTTTCACTTTTACCTTAGCTTTGAAATTTTGTCTTTGAGCTTTCTTGAGAGAATTGACCGAGCACTAAGAGGATCAAGGGAGAATTGGCAGATCTTCTTCCTCATTTCTCTTGGGCAATTCTACTCTTTTATTTTCTGAGTATTGGGTGTGTGAAATTGGGGAAATTCTGTCCCAATTCCCATTCGAGCTCTCTGCACTCTATTTTCTGCATAATTAACTTCAAATTCTGTTCTTCAATTGCTTCTTCTTTAATTTTCTGTCAATTGCTTAGTGAATCCAGATCTGGGAAGGAAATTGGGTATTAGGCTCTGCTACCTAAGCCCTTGGGATCCTGAGATCATAATTCACTCTTGGTTCTTCTGTGAACCTCTGCTACATTTTATTTCAGTTCTGTTTGAATGCTTAGTGCTTCTGATTTAATTCTAGCTTTCTTAATTGTTGCACTTTACTTCTTTTTTTGTTTAGATCTTGCAATCCCATTCCTGAATTCCCTTTTATATTCAAGCCATTTATCTTTTTTGCCATTTAAGTTACTGCTTTAAGTTTCAGTCATTTACTTTCTTGCTCTTTAAGATTCTGCACATTTACAATTCTGTTCTTCAATTTACTGCACTTCTCCCTTCCCCCTTTACATTTACTGTCATTTACTTACTGTTAAACACAAATCACTCAACCAAAACTTGATTCGCTTGACTAAATCACCCACTAAACTAAAATTGCTCAATCCTTCAATCCCTGTGGGATCGACCTCACTCATGTGAGTTATTATTACTTGATGCGACCCGGTACACTTGCCGGTGAGTTTTGTGTTGGATCGTTTTCCACACATCAAGTTTTTGGCGCCGTTGCCGGGGATTGAAATAGATTGACAATGATTAAGTGAAGTGGAGATCTAGATTAAGCATTTTTCTTTTCTGTTATTCTAACTTCTGCTAACACACTAATTGTTTTAATTTTTGCTTAAACTAACCGAAACCTCATTCTAGCAATAGATTGAAGTTTCATTGGTTTTCTGTGTGTGTGTTTATTGCTTTATGTTTGTATGTCAGGTATAGGGAGATCCTCTCCTATCATCTCTGAGATTGATCCAAGGACTCTTAGGAGAATAAGAAGAGCTGAAAGAGGGAAGTTCATTGTTGGGGAAGAAGAAGAATCTGAGGAAGAATTCCAAGACATGGAAGGAGATACTAGTCAACGAGGAGGAGGAGCTAACAATAACCAACAGAGAAGAGTCTTGGCTTCATACACGTTTGCAAATGCTAGGCATTGTGGGAGCAGCATTCTTCCTCCCAATGTCAATGCAAACAACTTTGAACTCAAGCCACAACTCATCACTCTGGTGCAAAACAATTGCTCTTTTGGAGGAGGGCCTTTGGAGGATCCAAACCAACATTTGTCCACTTTCTTGAGAATCTGTGACACAGTGAAGACAAATGGTGTGCCCCCTGATAGCTACAAGTTGCTACTCTTCCCATTCTCTCTCAGGGATAAAGCAACTCAATGGTTAGAAACCTTTCCAAAAGAAAGCATCAACACTTGGGATGACTTGGTGAGCAAGTTTCTTGCCAAATTCTACCCCCCTCAAAGAGTCCTAAGGTTGAAAACAGAGGTTCAAACATTCACTCAAATGGAGGCCGAGAACTTATATGAAGCATGGGAGAGATATAAGGCTCTATTGAGGAAGTGTCCACCAGAGATGTTCACTGAGTGGGATAAGTTGCAAAACTTCTATGAGGGACTCACTCTTAAAGCTCAAGAAGCTCTTGATCACTCTGCAGGAGGATCCTTGCAACTCATGAAGACCACAGAGGAAGCTCAAAACCT
>NC_029777.3:34126315-34132193 GCF_000817695.3 Arachis duranensis
AACAAGATGATGCAGCAGCAGATTCAACAACAATTTGAACAAATGGCTAAGAGAATTGATGGTTTGCAAGTAGCAGCAGTGAGCACCACAAGCCAACCTCCAACCACTTGGGTGCAAAGTGAAGAAACTCAAGAAGAGCAACAACAAGAGCAAGTTCAATACATGCATAATCAAAATTCTGGAACAAATGAAGTCTATGGTGATACCTACAACCCATCTTGGAAGAATCATCCCAACCTTAGATGGGGAGACAACCATAACCAAAACCAACAACCATGGCAAAGAAACACAGGCCAAAACAATTGGAAAAACACAAACCACAACTCTCAGCCAAACACTAACCAAAACTCATACAGAAAACCACAAAACAACTACCCAAATTCTAACCAATACTCAACCAATAACCACCCTACTAACCAAAACACTTATCCTCATCCATCAACACCCCAAAACCAACCCATCACACAAGATTCACAGAGAATTACCAATCTAGAAGTACTCATGGAGAAACTAATGAAGAGCCAAGAATTGACAAACAAAAATCAAGAAGCGTCCATGAAGAACCTAGAGAGGCAGATTGGACAAATCTCTAAGAAGATCTCTGTTGAGAAGCCATCAAGTTCACTACCTAGTGACACCATTCCCAACCCAAAGGAAGAATGCAAGGTTGTGCAACTAAGAAGCGGAAGGGTGTTAACAGATGGTAGCCAAGGAGCAACAAAGAAGCTTATGGAGAATGACACTAAGCCAACAAAGAAGGATGAAACCATCAACCAAGACAAGACAAGCAAGAGTGCTTCTGAAAGGCTCACAGATGAAGACAACAAACCACAGAATTTGGAGAAAGGAAAGAAGATCTTGGATGAACCAACTCCAAAACAGCATCAAGTGGTGAAGAGCTCAACACCACCTCTACCTTACCCACAAAGATTTCACAAGGAAACAAAGGACCTGCACTTCCACAAATTTCTTGAGACTTTCAAGAAATTGGAGATCAACATACCCTTAGCAGAAGCTTTGGAGCAAATGCCCCTGTATGCTAAGTTTCTAAAGGAACTCATCAACAAGAAAAGAAGATGGGATGAGCAAGAAACCATAACGATCACTGAGGAATGCAGGGCCTTGATTCAAAAGGGGCTTCCCCCCAAACTTGAGGACCCAGGGAGCTTCCTGTTGCCATGCACCATTGGAGAATTAACCATTACTAAAGCAATGTGCGATCTGGGAGCAAGTATTAATTTAATACCATCCTCCCTGGTGAAAAAGTTGCACATAGAGGAAGTCAAACCAGTGCAAATGTCCCTGGAACTGGTAGATAAGTCAATAGTGCACTCTAGGGGTATAGTTGAAAACCTCTTGGTTAAGGTGGACAACCTCATATATCCTGCTGACTTTGTGATTCTAGAATCAGATGAAGATGATGGAGACTCTGTTATACTAGGAAGGCCATTTTTGGCAACTGCAAGAGCCATCATAGACATAGAAAAAGGGGAGTTAATTCTCAGAATGCATGATCAGAAAGTCATTCTGAAGGTCCTACCAGAGGAACAGTTTAGTGACAAGAAGAAAGACTATGTGGACATTGATAAGGGAGGATCACAGCTGGAGGAAGAAATTGACAAGGAAAATCACAGCAACACCCTAAAGCCAAGGATTATGCAAATCAATGAAGAAGCCCAAGAAGATATTGAAATACTAGCTACTGAGAAGAGATATCCTCAAAAGAAGCCCATGGCCAGAAAAGAAAGGTCAACAAAAGGAAAGATGAAACACAGGAACAAAACAAAAAGGGGTTGGAAGAACAGAAAAATCCCAACAGAAGGATTTGCCAAGGGTGACAAGGTACAACTTGTGTATCAACAATTGGGAACAAAGGATTACTACACTGTTAATCAAATACTTTCTCTTGAGCATGTGGAAATTGAACATCAAGACACTCAGAGAAAGCTGACAGTAAGGGGTGACAAGTTGAGACACCACCAACATCAACCACCTTAAAGGGAGTTCAATTGTCAAGCTAATGACAATAAAAGAGCGCTTCATGGGAGGCAACCCATGATTTAAAATTTCTGCTTTCTCTTTAATAAGCTATGATTTCCTGAGTATGATTCTGAACCTCCATATTTGATAAATGCACATTTTATAGCATAAGTCAGAATTCTAAGTTTGGTGTCCCTTATGGTACACTAAATTTCAACTTTTCAAAAAAGAAAGGGAGCCATACTTTGTAGAACATATTCATAATTCATTTGAATAAAGCATATGACCAAACACTAAGTTTGGTGTCTGCAAGTGCAACAAAATTCAGAATATCATTTACCATTTATGGAATCAAAAGCATACAAACAGGATCATAAGACACAATTATTTTTAAAAGAAAATGTCAATTGTGAAAAATGGTTGATAGTTGTTCGGCCATTCCCTTAATAAAAGAATAAGTTTGGTGTTCACCAACTTTCAACATCTTCAATTAAGGGACACAATTGACCATAAAAATATTTTTTTTTTTTCTTAATAATACACAAAGCAAAACAATTCTTTCTCTTTAATACAAATTAATTGCCAACAACCTTATTAATGATCTAAGACTAGCTGCTTTGATTCATGCAGAAAAAAAAAAGAGATTAAGACAAGCTCAAGGAGGGGCCACGGCTAGGAGGAGCTATGTAAAGGAGGTCACATGTGCCTAGGAGAACGTGCTCATGGAGAACAAAATCTGCATGCATGCAACATTGGACACCGAAGTGCATGCAACCAATGGGAGGAGAATCCTCGTCAAGCTTCAACTATGCATGCAAGCCGTCCATCTCATGCATTCTTTGAATGAGCAAACCAATCTCAACCCTTCATGAACACTCACGGTCCCCTCCTCATTCATTCATTGTGGTTTTGTTGAAAGGCTTGGAAACATGGCCTATAAATAGCCGTTGCACTCACTCGGCATACACTATCCTTTATTCAAGCCATTTTCACATTAAAACCATATTCTCTTCTACTTCCAAAACCAACTTAACTTCCTTTCCTCACATATCTAAACCGAACCAAAGTTCACCCCAAACACAACACATATTCCTTCTTCTACTCTCACTTCTTCCTTCTTTTCACTTTAATTCTAATGGCCTCCTCAAGCTCACAAAGAAGGCCGGGAAAAGAGCCTATGATAACCGAACCCCCAACCTTTGATGCAACCAAATTTAGATCCCAATTTCATGAAGGGAGATATCATAGGTTCATGGTGGCAAAGAATATCATTTATGAGAAAGGCTTTGATTTGAGGGAAGGAGACTACCCTATCATGAAGCAAATCACTCGAGAAAGAAGGTGGGAACTCTTGTGTGCTCCTCTGACTGACATAAGTGCCGTAATGATCAAGGAGTTCTATGCAAATGCTGCAAAAGAAAACAAAAACAGTACTCCCTATACAAGTTATGTCAGAGGGGTTGAAGTGAGTTTTAGCCCTGCTGCCATCACAAGAGCTCTCAAGCTGAGAACCATAACTTATCCAGAGCTGAGTTATGAGGCTAGATTGCAAAGGCAAAACGATCCTGATGAGATCCTGCAAGGAATATGCATGGAAAACACAGATTGGGAAAGATATTCAAAGGGGGTTCCAAGTCACATAAGGAGGACAAATCTTACTCCAGTGGCTAAAGGATGGTTTGAAATAGTGAGAAGATCTATTCTTCCTACTGGAAATGCCTCTTGGGTCACAATCAAAAGAGCTCTCTTAACACACTGCATATTGCATGGGGGTGAGATCAATGTTGCACAACTCATAGCCGACAGCATTCAAGAAATGGCAGATAGCACAAGCAAGTCAAAAGGCCTTGGACATCCAAGCACCATCCTAAGGCTATGTAATAGAGCTAATGTCATTTTTGAAGATGAGGACACAACAAAAGTGAAGGTAGGAAAATGGATTACCAAGAAGAGCATGGAGGGAATTAATGAAGAAGAAAATCAAGAAGAGGTAGTAGCTCCTAGACAAAGGAGAGCACAAAGAGAGGAAGGACAGAGTCAAGCCTATGAAGCCATCGATATGAGCCAACTGCAAAGATTAATTGATGAATTATCTCAGCAGCTCATGCAGGCTCAACAAGGTCAAAACCAACTTATGCAGGCTGAACAAGGCCAGAATCAAGAGGGCCAAGAGAGATATCTAGAGCCCCACCCTGCATTCATGGAGCAACTCTTGAAGGAGAAAGAAGAACGAGAAGCTTGGCAGCATCAAATGGAGGAGAAACAAGAGAGATGGCAACAACAAATGATGACTCAGCAGCAAGAATTTCAAGCACAGATCCTTGAAGGGCAAAAAGAGCAATACAAAGAATTCAAGGAATCATATGATAAGCTGTATTTCAGTCAAGCTAAAGCATCGGAATATAGTCACAACCTTTATCAATGGAAGAATGTTCATCATACCTTGGGAGAAGTTAGACATGTACAAAGAATGGAGTATGATGAAAACATGCAAGCAAGGTTGGAGTACTTGACCCACAATTTGCCAACACTCAACCTGAGATCAAGCCATTTGAGCAATGCCCCGAATTCCTAGCCCAGCAACAAGCAAAATCTCGTCAATACACTGAGTCAACCTTCAACACATTGGAAACTTTTGGGCTCAAAGGACTCATAGATTCTGTTTGGGCTAGAAGATGTCCTGGAGAAGAGATCCAAGATTACTCCAAGACAAGGAAGAGAAAGAAGAAGAAGGGAGAATCAAGCAGCAGCCATGACCATTAGAAGGTGGCAAAGTTCTTTCATTCTCCCTCTTTCATGTCTCTAATAAGGAGATGCATGTCTGAAACATGATATGCCTCCAACAATTATTTCTCTTACTCTATGCATTTTATGTTCTTTGCTTTTCATTTTAGTTAAGTTAATAAATAGCTAGAAAAATGTCAAGTCTGCATAATGCTTGTATCCATCACTTAACTTTAAATCTTGCTTTGTTTCCCAAATGCTTAAATAAAAGAGTTTGGTTTGAATTGAAAAGTAAAATGTCCAATGTTGCATGAGTATGAATGGAAGTTAGTGGTGGCACATGTGTCTGATTAAATGCATAACTCATGAAATAAGTGTTGCATAATATCATTCTCATCCAATTGTGAGTTAGCTTGCTGTTACAAAGACTCTTATCAAGAATGAAAAAGCCCTTGGTGACAAAAACAGAAAGAAAAAGGGAAAGAAAAAGCCAAAATGGCAAGAAAAACAAAGAATAAAGGTTGGACACCAATGGCTTGAACCTTAGGACAAATGTCTGTGGTGTTCTTGTACTGAGATCTGCTTGGATGAGTAAATTCTAAGGGGTATTTTGAAACCCGGTCACTTAGATCAACTGATTTGGGATGGCCAATTGAAAATCCACAATAAAGAGCAACTCAGATACAAAGCACTTAGTGATCCAAAGAGATGCTGGGCATCAATGATCCTAGGAAGAATTAATGAGCCATGTGTCTGTGGTGGAAAGATGTTGAGCAAAAAGAAAAGAAAATAAAGCCAAAGGCTATGCTGCAGCATTTGACACCCAACCTCAAAAAAATAATAAGCTTGTTAAGCATTATAAGCCAAGAAAAGTTAGCAAGGGAGGAATCAAAAAGTGAGTCTTATAACAGCAAGTCTAGCAAACTTTTGATGCAAAATGTGTATTATGCAGCAGCAACAATAAATGAGTATCATTGTCTGCATAAATGCCCCATAAATTGAAGTTCTGCTATCTGCATAATAAGGATTTATGTGCTTTTCTTATTCATATCATTTACTCTTAGTTTTGATGCTTGCTTGGGGACAAGCAAGATTTAAGTTTGGTGTTGTGATGACAAGTCATCATATACCCATTTTTCAAGCTAATTTCACTTGTTTTGTTAGCATTTATGCA
>NC_029777.3:34135086-34135812 GCF_000817695.3 Arachis duranensis
TCTTCCTTCCTAGTGTCTAGGATTATGAAATCAGTAGGGATGTAAAGGCCTTCAACCTTTACTAACACATCCTCTACTATTCCATATGCTTGTCTCAATGACTTGTCTGCCAATTATAATGAGAACAAGGCCGACTGTACCTCAATGATCCCTAGCTTCTCCATTACAGAGAGTGGCATAAGATTTATCCCTGACCCTAGATCACATAGAGCTTTTTCAAAGCTCATGGTGCCAATAGTACAAGGTATTAAGAACTTGCCAGGATCTTGTTTCTTTTGAGGCAGATTTCTCTGAATCCAAGTGTCTAGTTCACTAATGAGCAAGGGAGGTTCACTCTCCCAAGTCTCATTACCAAACAGCTTGGCATTCAGCTTCATGATAGCTCCTAAATATTGAGCAACTTGCTCTTCAGTCACATCTTCATCCTCTTCAGAGGAAGAATAGTCTTCAGAGCTCATGAATGGCATAAGGAGATTTAATGGAATCTATATGGTCTCTATATGAGCCTCAGATTCCTCTGGATCTTTAATAGGAAACTCCTTCTTGCTTGAAGGATGTCCCAGGAGGTCTTCCTCACTAGGATTTTCGTCCTCCTCCTCCCTAGTGCCTTCGGCGACATTGATCACATCAATGGCCTTGCACTCTCCTTTTGGATTCTCTTCTGTATTGCTTGGGAGAATACTGGGAGGAGTTTCAATAACTTTCTTACTCAGCTGGCCCACTTGT
>NC_029777.3:34139665-34141944 GCF_000817695.3 Arachis duranensis
GCGTCGTCAATTTCCGAATAAAGTATGGACTATTATATATTTCTGGAAAGCTCTGGATGTCTACTTTCTAACGCCGTTGAGAGCGCGCCATTTGGAGTTCTGTAGCTCCAGAAAATCCATTTTGAGTGCAGGGAGGTCAGATTCCAACAACATCAGCAATCCTTTGTCAGCCTCCTATCAGAGTTTTGCTCAGGTCCCTCAATTTCAGCTTGAAAATACCTGAAATCACAGAAAAACACACAAACTCATAGTAAATTCCAGAAATATGATTTTTGCTTAAAAACTAATAAAAATATACTAAAAACTAACTAAAACATACTAAAATCTACATGAAATTACCCCCAAAAAGCGTATAAAATATCCGCTTATAAAAACTATCTAAAACAATGCCAAAAAGCGTATAAATTATCCGCTCATCAATACCTTCGAGTGGAACTTGTCCTCTTCACCATTAGCATTCTTTCTATGCTAGAGGGGCTATAGTCAATGGATTTCCCCCTCACATAGCTAATGTAGCCATATTGTTGCCCTGGTTGAGGTACCGCGTTGGCATAGAACTCCCTCACCAAGCTTTCTACCACTTTCCTTGGTGGGTTGCATAGGAGTGACCAACCCCTCTGTTCAATCTCAATGTTGATCTCAATGTGCTCATTCCTCCCTAGTTGGAATCCAACTTCTGGAATGATTTCCCTCTCACTCACCCAACCATAAAATTGGTTTTGGTTGAATGCGGAGAGGAACTTGTAGATATTGAAAGAGCTTGAGGATCTAGAGGTTGGTTCCCTGGTTCTTATTTTCTTTGAGGCTGAGCTTTTTGGTGGTGACATTAGGTTGGGAGAGTGTGCAAAAAAAAAGGGGTTGAAAGAAAGAGAAGGCAAAACAAAGTTTTGCTCCAACACCAAACTTAGGACTTGATTGTCCCAATCAAGAAAAAGAAAGAAAATAGGGGATAGTAGAAAATGAAAGGAGATGCAAAGGTGAGTGTTGTAGGGGTTGTTGAAATGGGAGAGGAGATGGGGAGTGAGGCTTTTATAATGGGTGAATGATGTGGTTCGAAGGTGGGAAATAAAAGGGATTAAATGTTTTCCCACTTTGGGAAGTGGCGCCTAGCGTGGGAAAAAGCGCCAACTCTTTTCTCACTGTGTCTTCTGCGTGTGTTGAGTTCCAAAGTGTAGGTACACTTTGACTTCCTTGTTTTGTGAGTTATTTACCATGTGGGCCCCATCTTCTCTCTTGAAATTGAAACTGAACCCATTAGTGATGATAAAATAACCCCTTCACATTCCTTCTCATCAAGAATAAAGTGGGTTGCAACTGATGGGTGTCCCTTGGGACACCAAACTTAATTCTTTGGCATCTTAATAAATTGATTTTATCATTATGTATTTAATGTGTTCATAAATGTGGAATAACATCAATCTTTTCATTTTCTTTTGATTCCATACTCCTCTGAACTCATTAAATCACGTTCATGTTCTTACCCAAAACATTAAGTGCTTTCAAATTGGGTGACTTGGGCAGCTATGTTATCATTGGTGGTGGCCACACCAAACTTAATCTCTGGGCTTACTCTTCAAAATCAAACTTGTTAATTATTTGTAAGCGTAGATTAAGTGGGTGAGAAGATACACCAAACTTAGCACTTTAGCTAGTTCTCAGCCCATTCACTCATCATTAGTTATGCATTCATCAAGTTGCAAATCCCAAAAAAAAAAGAAATAAAAGAGTGTAAAGAAGATCTAACTATCAAAGCTAACATCAAACTTCCTAATCTACAATAGCAAACTAATCCTAATTACTAAAAATGAAGCTATATGATGAGCGGATAATTTGTATACTTTTTGGCATTGTTTTTAGTATGTTTTTGTTATGATCTAGTTAGTTTTTAGTATATTTTTATTAGTTTTTAGTTAAAATTCACTTTTCTGGACTTTACTATGAGTTTGTGTGTTTTTCTGTGATTTCAGGTATTTTCTGGCTGAAATTGAGGGACCTGAGCAAAAATCTGATTCGGAGACCAGAAAGGACTGCAGATGCTGTTGGATTCTGACCTCCCTGCACTCGAAGTGGATTTTCTGGAGCTACAGAAGCCCAATTGGCGCGCTCTCAACGGCATTGGAAAGTAGACATCCTGGGCTTTCTAGCAATATATGATAGTTCATACTTTGCCCAAGATTTGATGGCCCAAACCGGCGTACAAAGTCACCCTCAGAAATCCCAGCGTTAAACGCTGGAACTGGCACCAAAAAGGGAGTTAAACGCCCAAACTGGCATAAAAG
>NC_029777.3:34145396-34145894 GCF_000817695.3 Arachis duranensis
AGGTGAATTACATGGGAGAATCCTATGGAAACACCTATAACCCTTCATGGAGAAATCATCCAAATTTCTCATGGAAGGATCAACAGAAGCCGCAACAATGCTTCAATAACAATAATGGTGGAAGAAACAGGTTTAGCAACAGCAAGCCTTTTCCATCATCTTCTCAGCAACAGACAGAGAGTTCTAAGCAGAATACTTCTGATTTAGCAACCATGCTCTCTGATCTAATCAAGACCACTCAAAGTTTCATGACTGAAACAAGGTCTTCCATTGGAAATTTGGAAGGACAAGTGGGTCAGCTGAGCAAGAAAATTACTGAACTCCCTCCAAGTACTCTCCCAAGCAATACAGAAGAAAATCCAAAAGGAGAGTGCAAGGCCATCAACATGGCCGAATTTTGGGAGGAAGAAGAGGCAATGAACGCCACTGAGGAAGACCTCACTGGGCGTCCACTGGCCTCCAATGAGTTCCCTAATGAGGAACCATGGGAATCTGAGG
>NC_029777.3:34145994-34146424 GCF_000817695.3 Arachis duranensis
AGCCCAATTGGCGCGCTCTCAACGGCGTTGGAAAGTAGACATCCTGGGCTTTCCAGCAATATATGATAGTTCATACTTTGCGCAAGATTTGATGGCCCAAACCGGCGTTCAAAGTCACCTCAAGAAATCCCAGCGTTAAACGCTGGAACTGGCACCCAAATGGGAGTTAAACGCCCAAACTGGCATGAAAGCTGGCGTTTAACTCCAAGAAGAGTCTCTGCACGAAAAATGCTTCAATGTTCAGCCCAAGCACACACCAAGTGGGCCCGGAAGAGGATTTTTATGTCATTTACTCATTTCTGTACACCTTAGGCTACTAGTTCTTATAAGTAGGACCTTTTGCTATTGTATTAAGGAGACTTTGGTAGCTATCTTCATTTTTATGCTATCTTAGATCATTGGGAGGCTGGCCATTCGGCCATGCCTAGAC
>NC_029777.3:34146786-34151816 GCF_000817695.3 Arachis duranensis
ATGGATTCTATTCCGGCCTGACCGAGAACCGACAGCTGAATTCCGCGTGCTGTGACAGAGCATATGCAATCGCTTTGACTGAGAGGATGGGAGGTAGCCACTGACAACGGTGAAACCCTTGCTTAAGCTTGCCATGGAAAGGAGTAAGAAGGATTGGATGAAGACAGTAGGAAAGCAGAGAGACAGAAGGGAAGGCATCTTCATGCGCTTATCTGAAGTTCCTACCAATGAATTACATAAGTATCACTATCTTTATCTTTTATGTTATTTTCGTTCATCACCATTACTATTTGAGTTTGCCTGACTAAGATTTACAAGATGACCATAGCTTGCTTCAATACTAACAATCTCCGTGGGATCGACCCTTACTCGCGTAAGGTTTATTACTTGGACGACCCAGTGCACTTGCTGGTTAGTTGTGCGAAGTTGTGTAATGCCATGGTATTGAGCTACCACGTTTTTGGAGCCATTACCGGGGATTATGAGAGTTGTGAAAAAGTATTGTTCACAATTTCGCGCACCACTATATAATTCACATAATTTAAACTACATCTAAGAAAAGCAATTAAATAAAAAAGGATAAAGTGTTGGGGTACCTCCCAACTAGCGCTTCTTTATTGTCATTAGCTTGACATTCTTTCATCTTTAGCTGAACTTGTAGCTCACTCTCTGCTCCTCCAAGGAGCCTCCCAAGTAGTGTTTGAGTCTATGGGCATTGACAGAAAAAGTTCTCTGAGTCTTGTCTTCCATGAGCTCCACATGACCATAGGGAAACATTTTGAGTATGGTGAAATGTCCTGACCATTGAGACTTAAGTTTTCCAGGGAAGAACTTGAGTCTTTAGTTGTAGAGTAGCACCTTCTGCCCTTCAGTGGACTCTCTCCTTGCTATCTTTTGGTCATGCCACCTTTTTGTATTTTCTTTGTAGATTTTTGCATTCTCATATGCTTGATCTCTAAATTCTTCCAGTTCATTGAGTTGCATTAATCTCTTTTCTACAGCAGCTTGCTCATCAAAATTCAGTAGTTTTAGGGCCCAGAAGGCTCTGTGCTCCAGCTCAACTGGTAAGTGGCAAGCCTTGCCAAATACTAGTTGGTATGTTGACATCCCAATGGGAGTCTTGAAGGCCGTCCTGTAGGCCCATAGAGCATCGTCTAGCTTCCTACACCAGTCCTTTGCTAAACTTCAAACAGTTTTTTCAAGTATTCGTTTCAGCTCTATGTTGGAGATCTCGGCTTGCCCGTTGGTCTGTGGGTGGTATGGAGTTGCCACTTTGTGTTTGACTCCATATCTGAGAAGGAGTGCTTCCAATTGTTTGTTGAAGAAGTGTGACCCTCCGACACTAATGAGAGCTTTGGGAACTCCAAATCTGCTGAAGATATTCCTTCTCAAGAAGCTTATCACAACCTTGTTGTCATTTGTTCCAGTAGCTATGGCCTCTACCCATCTTGAAACATAATCAACAACCACTAATATGTAGCTATTTGAGTAGAAGGTTGGGAAGGGTCCCATGAAATCTATTCCCCATACATCAAATAATTCCAGCTCTAGTATGTATTACTGCGGCATCTCATTCCTCCTGGTTAGATTACCAGCCCTTTGACATTCATCACACCTTGACACCATTTCCTTGGCATCCTTAAAAACTGTTGGCCAGTAAAATCCGGATTGGAGCACTTTTGCTACTGTTCTTTCTCCACTGAAGTGACCTCCATATGCTGATCCATGGCACTGCCATAATACTTTCTGCCCTTCTTCATGGGATATACACCTTCTTAGGACAACATCATTACACTTTTTGAACAAATAGGGGTCATCCCAGATGTAGTGTTTGGAATCCTTGATTAGCTTCCTCCTCATGTGCTTATTGATGTTAGTTGGTAGCTTCCCAATAGCCTTGAAGTTAGCTATGTCTGCGAACCAAGGGGCTACTCGAATCATCATCAATTGTTCATCAATCCTTAAGAAGTGGTCAGCTACTTTGTTTTCTGCTCTGCTCCTATCTTTAATCTCAATATCAAATTATTGGAGCAGCAAGATCCACCTTATTAGTCTAGGCTTAGATTCTTGTTTGGTAAGCAAGTACTTGAGTGCTGCATGATCAGTGAACACAATTACTTTTGAGCCAATGAGATATGATCTAAACTTAACAAAAGCAAAAACTATGGCTAAAAGTTTTTTCTCTATGGTGGTATAGTTCCTTTGATTCTCATTAAGGACCTTACTAGCATAGTAGATTACATGCACTAGCTTGTCTTTCCTCTGTCCTAGAACAGCACCAACAACAAAATCAGATGCATCACACATTAGTTCAAAGGGGAGATCCCAACTTGGTGGTGCTATAATAGGTGCAGAAGACAATTTTTTTGAGTTTATCAAAGGCTACTGTGCATTCTCTATCAAAAACAAAAGGAGTATTTGAGACAAGTAGGTTGCTAAGGGGTTTTGCAATCTTTGAAAAATATTTAATAAACCTCCTATAGAACCCAGTATGTCCCAAAAAGCTTCTGATTGCTTTGACATTGCAAGGTGGAGGTAGTTTTTCAATTACTTCCACTTTTGCTCTGTCTACTTCTATGCCATCTTTTGAAATCTTGTGACCAAGAACCACCCCTTCAGTCACCATAAAATGGCACTTCTCCCAGTTTAAAACCAGGTTGGTTTCTTGACACCTTTTTAGCACAATAGAAAGATGGTATAGGCAATCAGAATATGAGTCCCCAAACACAGAGAAGTCATCCATAAATACTTCTATAAACTTCTCAATCATATATGAAAAAATGGAGAGCATGCACCTTTGGAATGTTGTAGGTGCATTGCACAATCCAAAGGGCATTCTCCTATAAGCAAATACACCATATGGACAAGTAAATGAAGTTTTTTCCTTATCCTTGGGATCTACAACAATTTGGTTGTAGCCCGAGTATCCATCTAGAAAATAATAATACTCATGTCCTACCAGTCTTTCAAGCATTTGGTCCATGAATGGTAGGGGAAAGTGATCCTTCCGGGTGGCTTCATTAAGTTTCTGGTAGTTAATGCACGTACGCCATCCGGTCACCGTTCTTGTGGGTATCAATTCATTCTTCTCATTAGCCATAACAGTGATCCCTCCCTTCTTAGGAACTACTTGCACTGGGCTTATCCTAGGACATATGTCTGTGGTGTTCTTGTACTAAGATATGCTTGGATGAGTAAATTCTAAGGGGTATTTTAAAACCCGATCACTTAGATCAACTGATTTGGGATGGCCAATTGAAAATCCACAATAAAGAGCAACTTAGATACAGAAAATTTAGTTATCCAAAGAGATGCTAGGCATCAATGATCCTAGGAAGAATTAGTGAGCCAAGTGTCTGTGGTGGAGAGATGTTGAGTAAAAGACATAATGACCCCATAGATTAAGTTCTGCTATCTGCATAATAAGGATATGTATTCTTTTCTTATTCATTTCAATTTCTCTTATTTTTGATGCTTGCTTGGGGACAAGCAAGACTTAAGTTTGGTGTTGTGATGACAAGTCATCATATACCCATTTTTCAAGCTAATTTCACTTGCTTTGTTAGCATTTATGCACTTTCTTGCATCCTAAGTAAGTGATTTGGAGTGAAAAGGCATAACTTCTCTAAATCAAGCAACCACCATGAAATTAATGTTAAATCATGAGGTTTAAGCTAATTTTAATTGAATTTTAATTGATTTATAAGCCTCTTGAATTTAGTGATACTTGGAGTGGTTGTTTTGGTTTATTATAGGTGAAGAAAAGAAAAGAAAAGGAAAAGAGTGGCCTAAGAAGTGTAGCCCAAGGAAAGGAAAGTGTGGTCAAAGCAAGAGGAAGTGTGCTGCATGCAAGGGGGAGGCAAACATTGCCCTCCACAAGGGCACACTGCCCTCTAGGAGGGCAACATAAGGGAACCAAACAAGGAAGGCAACTCTGCCCTGCCCACTACAAGGGCAGAGCACAAAAGTGTGCCTTGGAACCAAGAAGAAGAGAACCTTGCCCTGCCCTCCACAAGGGCAGTATCGGGCTCACCAAGGAAGAAAATCAAAGGAAAAATGTCACCCATGCATGCCACAAGAATCGAACACGGAACAAGGAAGAAGCAAGGAACTAAGGTTGATTGTTGTGCCAAGAAATCAAGGAAATTAATTGAGCGTGTGTTCCAGCCGTGTTTCGAACACGGGACATCAAAGTGGAAACACTGCCCTGCCCTCCGCGAGGGCAGGGCAGCATTTTGTTGATGCATGGAGCTGGCGCACCAAAACTCAAATCTGGCGCACCAAGGCTCATTCCTGGCAGCACCAGCACGCACCAAGTTCGATCCTAGCAGCACCAAATTTTCCTGCCCTGCCCTCCGCGAGGGCAGGGCAGCGTCCTATGCACCAAGGCAATTTCTGGCGCACCAACTTTTCCTGCCCTGCCCTTGGCGCGGGCAGGGCAGCATTCTGCTCACCAAGGCTGCACCACGCCGCACCAACAACGCACCACACTCCAAATCCTGCCCTGCCCTCCGCAAGGGCAGGGCAGCCTCCTGGGAGCAACTTCTCATGGGCCGAAAATTCAAATTAAAACCCCATTTTAATTCATTTCTTCACCAAATCAAAAGCCCATCCAAATCCCAAAATCCAAGAATAGAAAGTGTATAAATAGAAGCTAGTTTGATGTAATTAGGGACCTTTTTTTCTGACCTTTTGCTTAGCTTTTGAATTTTGCACTTTCTTAGAACTTTCTTTCTGCACTTGGGAATTTCTCTTGGTGTCTTCACTGAGATTTCAGAGAATTGGGGAGGAGAATTGATCTCTCTTCTTCCTTGTTCTTGCTTGGGTCTTTTTAATTTCTTTGTTTTGATTCTTGGGTGTTAAGAATTGAGGAAATTCTGTCTCAATCTCCACTCAAAAACTCTTTAGTTTTCTTTCTGCATAATTGAATCAATTTACATTCTCTTTACTGCTTCCTCTTCAATTTCTTGTCAATTGCTTTGTGAACTTGGATCTGGGAAGGCAAATAGAGATCTAGGCTCTGCTACCTA
>NC_029777.3:34152963-34155866 GCF_000817695.3 Arachis duranensis
AAATGTCCACCAGAGATGTTCACTGAGTGGGACAAGTTGCAGAACTTCTATGAGGGACTCACTCTTAAAGCTCAAGAAGCTCTTGATCACTCTGCCGGAGGCTCATTACAACTCATGAAGACCACAGAGGAAGCTCAAAACCTCATTGATATGGTGGCCAATAACCAATATTTCTTTGCTCATCAAAGACAACGCCAACCATCACAGAGAAGAGGAGTAATGGAGTTGGAAGGAGTGGATTCAATTTTAGCTCAAAACAAGATGATGCAGCAGCAGATTCAACAACAGTTTGAGCAAATGGCCAAAAGAATTGATGGCTTGCAAGTTGCATCAGTGAGTGCCACAAGCCAACCACCAACTACTTGGGTGCAAAGTGAAGAAACTCAAGAGGAGCAACAGCAAGTGCAAGTCCAGTACATGCACAACCAAAATCCTGGAACAAATGAAGTCTATGGTGATACTTACAATCCATCTTGGAAGAACCATCCCAACCTCAGATGGGGAGATAACCATAATCAAAACCAACAACCATGGCAAAGAAACACAGGCCAGAACAATTGGAAAAACACAAACCATAACCCCCAGCCAAATACTAACCAAAATACATATAGAAAACCACAAAATAACTACCCCAACTCTAACCATTATCCACCTAACAACCACCCAACAAATCAAAACACCTATCATCATCCATCAACAACCCAAAACCAACCAATTTCACAAGAATCCCAGAGGATCACTAATCTAGAGCTGCTCATGGAGAAACTGATGAAGAACCAAGAATTGACAACAAAGAACCAAGAAGCCTCCATGAAGAACTTGGAAAGGCAAATTGGGCAAATCTCCAAACAGATTTCTGTTGAGAAGCCATCAAGTTCACTACCTAGTGATACCATTCCCAACCCAAAGGAAGAATGCAAAGTCGTGCAACTAAGAAGTGGAAAAGTGTTAACAGAGGGTAACCAAGGAGCAACCAAGCATAATGACACTGAGCCAACAAAGAATGATGAAGCCATCAACAAGGACATGATGACCAAGAATGTCCCAGGAGAACTCACAGAAGAGAATAACCAACCACAAAATCTGAAGAAAGGAAAACAAATCAGGGAAGAACCAAGTCCAAAACAACATCAAGTGGAGAAGAACTCAACACCACCACTGCCTTACCCATAGAGATTTCACAAAGAAACAAAGGATCAGCACTTCCACAAATTCCTTGAGACTTTCAAGAAATTGGAAATCAACATACCTTTGGCTGAGGCATTAGAGCAAATGCCTCTGTATGCCAAGTTTCTAAAGGAGCTCATCAACAAGAAAAGAGATTGGAATGAGAAGGAAACGGTGATGCTTAGTGAGGAATGTAGTGCACTCATCAAAAAGGGACTCGCTCCCAAGCTTGAAGATCCTGGAGGTTTCTTCCTGCCCTGCACTATTGGAAACCTATTCATCAACAAAGGGATGTGTGACTTAGGAGCAAGCATAAATTTAATCCCATATTCCTTAGTGAAAAAGCTTGGCATAGAAGAGGTGAAACCAATACAGATGTCCTTGGAGCTGGTGGATCAATCAGTGGTATATCCTAAAGGGCTGATTGAGAACCTTTTAGTTAAGGTTGACAAGTTCATCTATCCTGCAGATTTTGTGATCCTAGATTCTTCAGAACATGGAAATGACTCCATAATACTTGGTCGACCATTTTTGGCCACTGCTAGAGCCATTGTGGATATATAGCAAGGAGAGTTAACCCTCAGGATGCATGAGGAGAGCATCATCCTGAAAGTCTTTCCAAAATTACAAAGGGATGAAGAAACAAGCAAAATGAGTGATGATCTCCTTCCAAAGCAAGCAACTGACAAGGCAGTAGAACAGAAAAATAAGCAGCTGCAAGAAGAAACAGGAATTCAAAAGGAAGCAGGGGTGATAAACAAAAAGGAAGGTATCACAACTCAAGTCATTGTCAAGAAAGAAAGATCAACAAGAAAGAAAAAGATGAAGAGCAAGAAAAAGGCTCACAAAGGGTGGAAGAACAAGAAAATACCAACTGAAGGATTTTCTAAAGGTGATAAGGTGCAACTCATATATCAACAGCTAGGAGCAGAAGATTATTACGTTGTCAACCAAGTACTGTCTCTTGAGCACATGGAAATTGAGCATCAAGGCACACAGAGAAAGCTTACAGTGAGAGGTGACAAGTTGAGACATCACCAACATCAACCACCCTAAAGGGAGTTCAATGTCAAGCTAGTGACAATAAAAGAGCGCTTGTTGGGAGGCAACCCAACCGGAGGTAGTTTTCTTTCATAGCTTTTTCAATAAAAATGTTGAATAATTGGTATGGATTGCAAGGAGCTAAGTTTGGTGTTGCACACCAAAACAATTTAAGGGAGAATGAAAGATTCTAAGTTTGGTGTTCCACCAAAAATAACATTCAAAAACACATTCTCACCTCTTGCATGATGCTAGCTCCAAGCAACCAAACACATTATTCAACTGTTTAATTGCTTTCTAGCTTTAATTTCATTAACCTTTAG
Organism: Arachis duranensis; assembly: GCF_000817695.3. Classification (NCBI taxonomy): domain Eukaryota; kingdom Viridiplantae; phylum Streptophyta; class Magnoliopsida; order Fabales; family Fabaceae; genus Arachis; species Arachis duranensis. The sequence goes on from NC_029777.3 coordinate 34,155,495, forward strand.
CAAGGACACAAGGTTTCACATATGGTTAAAATTGTTGCGTAAAAGGCAGTGGCAAACAATTAAGTTTGGTGTTCACACACCAAAACAGTTCCAGGAGCCACACTATGCATACTAACCATATAATTAAGGGCTTGAGAAGCAAGAAACTTTGAGAATTATGCAGGACATGAGGCAACAATTGAAGACATTATGCATCTTAACTCAAAGAGAACACAACAGAAGGAAGAATCAAAGGGCTGCAACTTCAAAGGTTGTATCTAAACTTGACCCTTGCTGCTGTGAAATGTTTTGAATCTGGAAACCATTGTATGTCTTGCTAAAGTGTTTATCTAGTTGCAAGTGAAATTGTTTGTTAAAAATGCTAAATCTGCA
>NC_029777.3:34156551-34162374 GCF_000817695.3 Arachis duranensis
TTAAGTTTGGTGTTGTGATGACAAGTCATCATATACCCATTTTTCAAGCTAATTTCACTTGTTTTGTTAGCATTTATGCACTTTCTTGCATCCTAAGTAAGTGATTTGGAGTGAAAATGCACAACTTCTTTAAATCAAGCAACCACCATGAAATTAATGTTAAATCATGCGGTTTAAGCTAATTTTAATTGAATTTTTATTGATTTATAAGCCTCTTGAATTTAGTGATACTTGGAGTGGTTGTTTTGGTTTATTATAGGTGAAGAAAAGAAAAGAAAAGGAAAAGCGTGGCCTAAGAAGTGTAGCCCAAGGAAAGGAAAGTGTGGTCAAAGCAAGAGGAAGTGTGCCGCATGCAAGGGGGAGGCAAACATTGCCCTCCACAAGGGCAAACTGCCCTCTAGGAGGGCAACATAAGGGAACCAAACAAGGAAGGCAACTCTGCCCTGCCCACTACAAGGGCAGAGCACAAAAGTGTGCCTTGGAACCAAGAAGAAGAGAACCTTGCCCTGCCCTCCACAAGGGCAGTATCGGGCTCACCAAGGAAGAAAATCAAAGGAAAAATGTCACCCATGCATGCTACAAGAATCAAACATGGACCAAGGAAGAACCAAGGAACTAAGGTTGAGTGTGTCCCAGCCGTGTTTCGAACACGGGACATCAAAGTGGAAACACTGCCCTGCCCTCCGCGAGGGCAGGGCAGCATTTTGTTGATGCATGGAGCTGGCGCACCAAAACTCAAATCTGGCGCACCAAGGCTCATTCCTGGCAGCAACAGCACGCACCAAGTTCGATCATGGCAGCGCCAAATTTTCCTGCCCTGCCCTCCGCGACGGCAGGGCAGCGTCCTATGCACCAAGGCAATTTCTGGCGCACCAATTTTTGATTCTGGCGCACCAATTCTTGATTCTGGCAGCACCAAGGCAATTTCTGGCGCACCAACTTTTCCTGCCCTGCCCTTGGCGCGGGCAGGGCAGCGTTTTGCGCACCAAAGTCGCACCAGACCGCACCAAGGCCGCACCAACATGCACCAAATCCTGCCCTGCCCTCCACAAGGGCAGGGCAGCCTCCTGGGAGCAACTTCTCATGGGCCGAAAATTCAAATTAAAACCCCATTTTAATTCATTTCTTCACCAAATCAAAAGCCCATCCAAATCCCAAAATCCAAGAATAGAAAGTGTATAAATAGAAGCTAGTTTGATGTAATTAGGACCTTTTTTTTTCTGACCTTTTGCTTAGCTTTTGAATTTTGCACTTTCTTAGAACTTTCTTTCTGCTTGGGAATTTCTCTTGGTGTCTTCACTGAGATTTCAGAGAATTGGGGAGGAGAATTGATCTCTCTTCTTCCTTGTTCTTGTCCTCGTTCTTGCTTGGGTCTTTTTCATTTCTTTGTTTTAATTCTTGGGTGTTTGGAATTGAGGAAATTCTGTCTCAATCCTCACTCAAGAACTCTTTATTTTCTTTTCTGCAAAATTGAATCAATTTACATTCTCTTTATTGTTTCTTCTTCAATTTCTTGCCAATTGCTTTGTGAACATGGATCTGGGAAGGCAAATAGAGATCTAGGCTCTGCTACCTAATCTCTTGAGACCTGAGACCACGATTTACTTTTGGTTCTTCTGTGAACCTCTGCTGCACTTTATTTCCTTTCTGTTTGAATGCTTATTGCTTCTGATTCAATTTCTGCTCTCTTAATTGTTGCAATTTACTTTCTCTCTGTTTAGATTCTGCAATCCCAATCCTCAAATCCCTTTTACATTCAAGCAATTTACATTTCTTGTCATTTAAGTTACTGCAATTTACATTTCTTGCACTTTAAGTTTCAATCATTTAATTTCTTGTTCTTTAAGATTCAGTCTATTTTACTTTCCTGTTCTTTAATTTCCTGCAATTTCCCCTCTCCCTTTACATTTCAAGCAATTTATCTTCTGTTAAATTCAACCCACTCAACCAAAACTTGATTCGCTTGACTAAATCAACCACTAAACTAAAATTGCTCAATCCTTCAATCCCTGTGGGATCGACCTCACTCATGTGAGTTATTATTACTTGATGCGACCCGGTACACTTGCCGGTGAGTTTTGTGTTGGATCGTTTTCCACACATCAGCTTTCAGCTCTAGTTTTGGTGACTCTACATCTTTGTTATCTGTGGTAGTTGGCATGATTGAGTTCCTCATGGTTGCTTATGGTAGTTTTTCATCTAATGCTTGCTCCAGCTCAATATTTTCTTCGCATTGTTCTTCTCCCATAACTTCTTGAACTATCTGTTCCATGGTGTCTACTAGCATGCATTCTCCTATGGGCTCCTTGGGGTAACTCATTGCATTGAAGACGTTGAAGACCATTTTCTCTTTATGCAATCACAAGACTAATTCCCCTTTCTGCACATCAATGATGGCTCCAGCAGTAGCTAGAAATGGTCTTCCTAGGATAATTGATGTGTTGGCTTCTTCTTCCATGTCCAGCACAACAAAATCAGCAGGGAAAATGAACTCTCCCACTTTTACTAGCAAGTCTTCCACCACCCCATGTGGAAACTTAAATGTTCTGTCAGCCAATTGGAGTGCCATTCCTGTTGGCTTGGCTTCCTCAATCTTCATCCTTCTCATCATGGTTAGGGTCATAAGATTTATGCTAGCTCCCAAATCACACAAAGGTTTCTCAATAGTGATGTCCCCTATAATACAGGGGATTTGAAAACTCCCTGGGTCTTTCAATTTTTGAGGCAACTTCTTCTGTATGATGGCGCTGCACTCCTCAGTCAATACTATGGTTTCTTTTGCCTCCTAGTTCCTCTTTTTGGTTATAAGCTCCCTCAAGAACTTGTCATAGAGTGGCATTTGTTCTAATGCCTCAGCAAATGGTATGTTGATTTGGAGCCTCTTAAAAATATCCAGGAACTTAGAGAACTGGCCATCCTTCCCATCTTTTCTCAATCTTTGTAGGTATGGTGCCTTTGGCACATAAGGCTTCAAAACTGATTTTGGTGGAGGTGAAATTGGGGTCTCCCCTTCATCCTCGTTTCCATGTTTTGGTGCAACCTCTTCATGATTATCTTTGCTTGGGGCTCCTTCCTCTACAACCTTTCCACTTCTTAGAGTTATGGCTTTGAATTTCCCTCTTGGATTAGCCATGGTATCGCTGGGAAATGTCTGTGTAGAAAGTGGAATTTGCTTGGACAAAATTCCCACTTGTGCTTCCAACTTTGAGATTGCTGCACCTTGATTTTTCAGATTTGACCTGTATTCCTCTTGATTAGCATCTATCCTTCTGTCAGTTTGTGCTTGTCTGTCCATGAGGGAGGAGACTGCCCCTAAAATCTGGGATGATAGTTGTGCTATTGCAGCCTCCATCCTCTCAAAGTTGCTCTTGATTTCGCATGGTTGTATAGTTGAAGATAGTGCATCTTGATTGAGGTTGTTGTGTATGGGTTAGTTGTTATGGTAGGCTATGTTTTGTGAGTTATGGTAAGGTCTATGCTTTCCTGTTTGATGGTTGGGGTTGTGGTTTGGATGCTGATTTGATGGATAAGGCTTGTTGTGGTCCTGGTTGTGGTTTTGTTGATTTCCCCACCCAAAGTTTGGGTGGTTCTTCCAACCTGGGTTGTATGTCTTAGAGTGTGGGTCATATGGTGTTCTGGATGAATTGTGCACATAATTGACTTGTTCCCAGTCACCTTCAGATTCTGATGCATTTCCTTCTTGTTGAGGAGTTTGATCTTGAATAACTGAGGCTTGGTTGGTCTCCATCCTCTTGGTTAAGGCTGCTATTTGTGCTGCAATTGCCTTGTTCTGAGCTAACAAAGGATCTACAGAGTTGAGCTCTAGCACTCCCTTCTTCTGGGTCTTTTCTGAGGCATAGAAATACTCATTTTTAGCTACAGTTTTGATGACGTCTATGGCCTCTTCAATGGTTTTCTTTTTATTAACTGAGCCTCCTGAAGAGTGATCCACTGCCTTCTTTGCTTCATAGGATATTCCCTCATAAAAGATATGTAGCTGTACCCACTCATTGAACATTTCCGATGGGCATCTTCTTGTTAGATCTTTGAATCTTTCCCAGGCCTCATAGAGTGTTTCTCCATCTTGTTGTTTGAAAGTTTGCACCTCAGCTCTCAGCCTATTGATTCTTTGTGGAGGGTAAAATCTTGCAAGGAATCTGTTCACGACCTCCTCCCATGTAGTTAGGCTATCCTTGGGGAATGATTCCAACCACTTTGCTGCCTTATCTCTGAGTGAGAAAGGGAACACGAGTAGTTTGTACATGTCAGGGTGTACCCCATTGGACTTTACAATATCACATATCTTCAAGAATGTGCTGAGATATTGATTAGGATCTTCTTAGGCACTTCCTCCATATGAGCAATTATTCTGAACAAGTGTGATGAGCTGAGGCTTCAACTCAAAATTGTTGGCATGAATTGTTGGCTTTAGGATGCTACTGCTACAATTTCCAGGGTTCGGGTTGCTGTAGGAGCCTAAGTCTCTCCTTTCTTGCCCATCATGATTGACTGGGCCTCCCCTGGCATGGTTATGAACTTCTTCCTCAGGATGATTCTCCATATTCTCATCCATGTTTGTTTCAAAATACTCTTCCTCTTCCTCAGCACCAACGACTCTCTTCCCTCTTGCTTTCCTCCTTAATCTAAAGAGGGTTCTCTCAGGTTCAGAATCGAAGGAAGTTGAAGCTCCGGTTCTCCTACTTGTCATACAACCAATCAAGACAAAAAGCAAGAAAAAAAGTGGGTGAATGAATTACTTTGTTAGAGTGGTTGTTAGTGTGAGTGGTGCAATTGATCAAACAATTAGAAGAGTAGAAACGTGGATAATCAAAGAAGAAAGAAATAGAGCTCAATCTAAAATAAAAAAATGCTAAATAAAAGAAATTAAAATAACAGGGAAATTAAATTGCTTAATCTAGCTCCCCAATCAATTTAATCACTGTCAAATTTAAGCCAATTCTCGGCAACGGCGCCATAAAACTTGATGACCAGAATTCACTACCCCTTTTAAAAATTTAGTGAATCAGTTCTTTTGGCAAGCTGATGAGCGGAAAATTTATACGCTTTTTGGCATTGTTTTTAGTATGTTTTTGGTATGATCTAGTTAGTTTTTAGTATATTTTTATTAGTTTTTAGTTAAAATTCACTTTTCTGGACTTTACTATGAGTTTGTGTGTTTTTCTGCGATTTCAGGTATTTTCTGGCTGAAATTGAGGGTCCTGAGCAAAAATATGATTCAGAGACTGAAAAGGACTGCGGATGCTGTTGGATTCTGACCTCCCTGCACTCGAAGTGGATTTCCTGGAGCTACAGAAGTCCAATTGGCACGCTCTCAACGGCGTTAGAAAGTAGACATCCTGGGCTTTCCAGCAATGTATAATAGTCCATACTTTGCCCAAGATTTGATGGCCCAAACCGGCGTTCAAAGTCACCTCAAGAAATCCCAGCGTTTAACGCTGGAACTGGCATAAAACTTGGAGTTAAACGCCCAAACTGGCATAAAAGCTGGCGTTTAACTCCAGAAAAGGTCTCTACACGAAATTGCTTCATTCCTCAGCCCAAGCACACAGTAAGTGGACCCAGAAGTGGATTTTTACGTCATTTACTCATTTCTGTATACCCTAGGCTACTAGTTCACTATTAATAGGATCTTTTGACATTGTATCTGTACCTCATGACACTTTACATGTTTCTTTGTGTACTTTCCACGGCATGAGTCTCTAAACCCCATGGTTGGGGGTGAGGAGCTCTGCTGTGTCTTGATGGATTAATGCAATTACTACTGTTTCTTATTCAATCATGCTTGCTTCCATTCTAAGATAA
>NC_029777.3:34166387-34167004 GCF_000817695.3 Arachis duranensis
TTGGTAGAAGAGATCAATATGACTGAAAGCCTAGAATCAGAGCTTGAGGACATCTTCAAGGATGCTCAACCTGATCAAGAAGAATCAGTGGAAACAAAGGAATTTTCGAAAATTCCTCAGAAGGAGGATAAGCCTCCCAAACCTGAACTCAAACCACTACCACCATCCCTGAAGTATGCATTTCTGGGAGAAAATGACACTTTTCCAGTGATTATAAGCTCTGCTTTAAATCCACAGGAAGAGGAAGCACTGATTCAAGTGCTAAGGACACACAAGACAGCTCTTGGATAGTCCATAAGTGATCTTAAGGGCATTAGCCCAGCTAGATGCATGCACAAAATCCTATTGGAGGATAATGCCAAACCAGTGGTCCAACCACAGAGGAGGCTAAATCCTGCCATGAAGGAGGTGGTGCAGAAAGAGGTCACTAATTTACTAGAGGCTGGGATTATTTATCATATTTCTGATAGCCCCTGGGTGAGCCCTGTCCAAGTTGTCCCCAAAAAGGGAGGCATGACAGTGGTTCATAATGAAAAAAATGAACTGGTTCCTACAAGGACAGTCACAGGGTGGCGTATGTGTATTGACTACAGAAGGCTCAATACAGCCACCAGAAA
>NC_029777.3:34167701-34171480 GCF_000817695.3 Arachis duranensis
ATAAGATGGGTGTTGCTTCTGCAAGAGTTTGATATAGAAATAAGAGACTGAAAAGGGACAGAGAACCAAGTAGCTGATCATCTGTCCCGAATAGAACCAGTAGCTGGGGCGCCCCTCCCTTCTACTGAGATCTCTGAGACCTTCCCAGATGAGTAACTCTTTGCCATTCAGGAAGCTCCATGGTTTGTAGATATTGCAAATTATAAAGCTGTGAGGTTCATACCCCAGGAGTACAGCAGAGTGCAAAGAAAGAAATTAATTTCAGATGCCAAGTACTACCTCTGGGATGAACCATATCTCTTTAAGAGATGTGCAGACGGAATGATCCGTAGATGTGTACCCAGAGAAGAAGCACAAATGATCCTATGGCACTGCCATGGATCATAGTATGGAGGACATTTTGGAAGTGAGCGAACAGCCACTAAAGTCCTCCAATGTGGCTTCTACTGGCCTACTCTCTATAAAGATTCCCGAGAGTTTGTGCGTAACTGTGACAGTTGCCAAAGAGCTGGTAACTTACCTCACGGATATGCCATGCCTCAACAAGGGATATTAGAGACAAAATTGTTTGATGTATGGGGAATTGACTTCATGGGGCCATTCCCACAATCATACTCAAACACTTACATTCTGGTGGCAGTGGACTATGTATCTAAGTGGGTAGAAGCAATTGCTACACCCACTAATGATACCAAGACCGTGCTGAAATTCCTTCAGAAACACATGTTCAGCAGATTTGGTGTTCCCAGAGTACTAATCAATGACGGGGGCACTCATTTCTGCAATAGACAGCTATACTCTGCTATGGTTAGATATGGAATTAGCCACAAAGTGGCAACTCCGTATCATCCACAGACAAATGGGCAAGCTGAAGTCTCTAACAGAGAGCTAAAAAGAATCCTGGAACGGACTGTGATAGCCCGAAGAAAGGATTTGGCAAAGAGCTTGGATGATGCTCTGTGGGCATACAGAACAGCATTCAAGACTCCTATAGGAACCTCTCCATACCAACTGGTGTATGGGAAGGCCTGTCATCTGCCCGTGGAACTGGAACATAAAGCCTACTGGGCAACCAGATTCCTAAACATGGATGCTCAGTTAGCTGGTGAAAAAGGATTGCTCCAGCTAAATGAACTAGAGGAGTTCAGACTCAATGCCTTTGAAAATGCAAAAATTTATAAGGAAAAGGCAAAGAAGTGGCATGACAAGAAGTTGACAACCAGAGTCTTTGAGCCAGGACAAAAAGTTCTGCTCTTCAACTCTAGGCTCCGATTGTTTCCAGAAAAACTTAAATCCCGGTGGAGGGGTCCGTATGTGATTACAGGAGTGTCACCATATGGATATGTTGAGCTTCAGGATACTGATTCTGACAAAAAGTTCATTGTTAATGGACAGAGAATCAAGCATTATCTTGAAGGCAATTTTGAGTAAGAATGCTCAAAACTGAGACTTGAGTGATTCTCAGTAAAAGTCCAGCTAAAGACAGTAAAGAAGCGCTTGCTGGGAGGCAACCCAGTCATTAGCAGGTTATATGTTTTGTTTTTACAAAGGCAAGTATCAAAAATGAAGGAATTTACAGAGTTACAGAAGGATTCAGCTCAAAAAGCAGAGAAAAAGAGCTTACTGGCGAAAAAACGCCAGTAAGGGGCATTTTGGGCGTTAAACGCCAGAATGGGCACTGTTCATACCCTGACCGGGCTCCTCCAACTCGGTCAATTCATAAAAGGTCCGACCTCGTCCTAAGGCTCACGCCTAAAGGTCGGACCTCGGACAATAAAGTAAAGAAGGCCCATCAAAACGAACGCAGCCCAAAAGCTAAAGGCCGAAAAGGCCTAGAAAAGGCGGTTCCACAAAAGATAGAGATGAAACTCCCAAAGATAAGATAAGATAAGAATATCTTATCCAGGGAAGATCACGGCCAACTACTATAAATACACTGGAGCACCCAGTATGACATTCATTCCACATTCTACACATATCTGCTTCGACCCATGCTAACTTAAGCATCGGAGTGTCATTGCAGGTACAACCACCAACCATTCTACATATCAAGCTCGGGTCCCTGAACCCCCACCTCGGGTCTTTCCGGACGACCGAGCTACACGTTTCAGGTAACCCTCGGAACAAGAGGAATAAATGAGAAATTAAAAAAAAAACATGTAAATAGAGGACAATAAAAGTAGCAAACAGTGAATGTGAAGACAATGTTGGTGAGAATGTTAAGGAACACCGGAGAACGACCGGACAGCCCTCTATCACCACGCACTCCAGGAGGAAACAAACAGAATCGCCCAAAGACATCACTCCCAAACAAAGATCCACAAATTTCCGAAAAAGAGAAAAGCTCGGAAATTCTAGAAGCAGTCCGGGCACAACAACACCGGTTGAAACAACTCGAAGAGGACATAAAAAGCAGAAAGAAACTGAACAAGATCTGAGAAGGGAGACTCGAAAGCGCAGAGAATTAGAAGAAAAGCTGCGGAAAATAGAGGCCAACCTGAAAGACCGGACAGAACACGGCACCACCCCCGAAGATAACCATGATCCCTTCACGCAAGAGATCATGAAAGAGAAGGTACCGCGGAACTTCAAACCACCCGATATGGATCTCTACGACGGCACCACCGATCCAAGTCACCACCTCAGCAACTTCAGAAGCAGAATGTACCTAGTCGACGCCTCCGACGCGATTCGGTGCAAAGCCTTCCCCACCACTCTCACCAAGTCAGCCATGAAGTGGTTCGACAACCTGCCACCAAGATCAATCACCAGCTTCGAAGACCTAACCAAAAAATTCCTAACAAGATTCTCTATTCAAAAGGACAAGACAAAACATGCCCCCAGTCTACTCGGGATCAAACAAGGTAACCAAGAAACTCTCCGAGAATACATGGAGCGATTCAACAAAGCCTGCCTGGACATACAACACTTGCCCACTGAAGCAGCCATCATGGGACTAGCAAACGGCCTAAAAGAGGGACCGTTTAGCCAATCCCTATCCAAACGATACCCGACCTCCCTGTACGAGGTGCAGGAGCGGGCAGAAAAATATATCAACATGGAGGAAACCTCCCAGCTAAGAGACTCTTCTAGGAAGGAATCAACCTACCCACCCCGAGATCAAGATCGGGAACAGAGGAAGAAAGAAGAACCCAACTCGGACAAGCCGCGGAAGTACCACAGCTACACCCCCCTCCGAGTCTCCCTGGTAGACATCTACAGAGAAGTATGCCACACCGAAAAGATCCCACCGCCCCGACCGCTAAAACACAAGAGGGCAGGGAGAGATCGGTCCGAATACTGTGAAAGCTCTACGGTCATTCTACTAACGACTGCCACGACCTAAAAAATGTCATAGAAAAGCTAGCCAGAGAAACTACAACCTAAAAAATGTTATAGAAAAACTAGCCAGAGAAGGAAAACTCGACAGATATATAGCAGAGAAAGGAGAAGAGACCAGGAAGAGAAGGCGGGGAGACAACGAAGATCGGGCCGAACAAACCCCGCGAACCCCTGAAAGACACGTTCACATGATAAATGGAGGTTTTGCAGGAGGAGGAACATCCAGATCCTCGCGAAAAAGACACCTCAAAGAAGTCTATCACATCCGAGAAGACAGTCCCCTGCCCGAATTACCTACTATCTCATTTACCCGAGAAGATGCTCAAGGGATAATACCCGGGCACGACGATCCAATGGTAATCACCATTATCCTAGCAAACGCCAACTTACATCGAACCCTGATTGACCAGGGAAGCTCAGCAGATATCCTGTTCAAA
>NC_029777.3:34172794-34173770 GCF_000817695.3 Arachis duranensis
AAGGCACTACAAGGGGCCGAATTAAACTATCAGAAGATAGAAAAATTCGCCTACGCCCTAGTGTTCACAGCTCGGAGGCTCCGTCCCTACTTTCAGGCCCACACCATCAAAGTCCGGACAAACCAACCCATGAGACACATCCTCCAAAAAACAGACCTGGCAGGACGAATACTGCAATGGGCGGTGGAGCTGTCCGAGTTCGACCTCCACTATGAAGCCCGGACTGCCATAAAATCTCAGTATCTAGCCGACTTCATCGCAGAATACACTGAGACCCCTGGAACCCCACTCTCATGGAACCTGTATGTCGACGGGTCCTCAAACAAAACAGGAAGCGGAGCCGGGGTTATACTCGAAAGCGACCAAGGAACACGGATAGAACTATCCCTAAAATTCGAGTCCCAGGCCTCGAACAACCAAGCTGAATACGAGGCCCTACTAGCAGGTCTAAAGCTAGCCGGAGAGGTCGGAGCCCAAAAAATCACGATCTTCAGCGACTCCCAGGTCGTCACATCACAAGTAAATGGAAGCTACCAGGCCAAAGACCCCACCATGAAAAAATACCTGGACCAAACACAGGCACAACTACGCCACTTTTCAGAAATACAGATTCAGCATATACCTCGGGAACAAAACGCCCGGGCAGACGCCCTCTCAAAACTCGCCAGCACCAAGCCCGGAGGCAACAACAGAAGTCTCCTCCAGGAAACCTTACAATCTCCCTCCGTGCTAAGAGAGGAAGAAACGCTAAATATATCCAACCATTCTGGGTGTTTAACGCCAGTAAAGGTGCCATTTTGGGCGTTAAACGCCAGAATGGGCACCATTCTGGGCGTTAAACGCCAGAATGGGCACCATTCTGGGCGTTTAATGCCAGGTGTGCAGCATCTTGGGTGTTTTAGAAAAACACCCAGTGATAAAGGAATTCTGGCGTTTAACGCCAGCCAGGGCACCTGGCTGGGCGTTAAACGCCCAC
>NC_029777.3:34174856-34175121 GCF_000817695.3 Arachis duranensis
TCTTGCTCTGTAAAGAGGCTGGGGTAAAGATGGGAGTAGATGAATTCATATCCATTGAACATCCAATCACCAAGAAGTCAATGGAAGGACAAATGCAAGACAACTCTATCAAAAGGAGGGCGCAGGAGTTCCTCCCTGAATTTCCTAAAATTGACTACTGGACCAGCCTAGAAGCATCTATCATCAAGTTACAAGAAACTATGGAGCAACTAAAGGAAGAACAGCAGAATCAGAACTGCATGCTCTGCAAATTGCTGAAGGAACA
>NC_029777.3:34175306-34176163 GCF_000817695.3 Arachis duranensis
TTTGTTTTCTATTTTTATTTTCTAGTATAATCTTATATCTATTTTTGAGTCTTGTTCTTATTTCATAATTAATAAAATTTAAAATTCATGTCCTAAAGCTATGAATGTCCTATGAATCCATCACCTCTCTTAAATGAAAAATGCTTTAATAACAAAAGAACAAGAAGTACAGGATTTCGAAATTTATCCGTGAAACTAGTTGAATTAGTTTGATGTGGTGACAATACTTTTTGTTTTCTGAATGAATGCCTGAACAGTGCATATGTCTCTTGAATTTGTTGTTTTTGAGAATGTTAAAAATTGTTGGCTCTTGAAAGGATGAGGAAAAAGAGAACTGTTATTGAGGATCTAAAAAAATCATTTAATTGATTCTTGGAGTAAGAAAAAGCAGTGGATACAAAAAAAATTTCGAAAAAAAAAGAGAGAGAAGAAAGAAAGAGAAAGAAAAAGAAAGAAATAAAGTTGTGATCCAAAGCAAAAAGAGTGTGCTTAAGAACCCTGGACACCTCTAATTGGGGACTCTAGCAAAGCTGAGTCACAATCTGAAAAGGTTCACCCAATTATGTGTCTGTGGCATGTATGTATCCGGTGGTAATACTGGAAAACAGAGTGCTTTGGGTCACAGCCAAGACTCATACACTAGCTATGTTCAAGAATCATTATACTTAACTAGGAGAATCAATAACACTATCTGAGTTCTGAGTTCCTATAGATGCTAATCATTCTGAACTTCAAAGGATAGAGTGAGATGCCAAAACTGTTCGGAGGCAAAAAGCTACTAGTCCCGCTCATCTAATTGGAGCTAAGTTTCCTTGATATTTTGGAGTCTATAGTATATTCTCTTCTTTTTATCCTAT
>NC_029777.3:34177098-34184012 GCF_000817695.3 Arachis duranensis
GGCCTGATTGAGAACCGACAGATGGATAGCCGTGCCGTGACAGGGTGCGTTGAACATTTCCACTGAGAGGATGGGAGGTAGCCACTGACAACGGTGAAACCCTTGCATACAGCTTGCCATGGAAGGAGCCTTGCGTGTTTGAAGAAGAAGACAGTAGGAAAGCAGAGGTTCAGAAGACAGAGCATCTCCAAAACCTCAGCCTATTCTCCATCACTGCAATTCAAGTAGTTGTTTTATGTTCTTTTGCTTTTTACAATCAATCCTGATAATCTTTGATATCCTGACTAAGAGTTACAAGATAACCATAGCTTGCTTCAAGCCGACAATCTCCGTGGGATCGACCCTTACTCACGTAAGGTATTACTTGGACGACGCAGTGCACTTGCTAGTTAGTTATGCGGGATTGCAAAGTGTGATTGCAATTTCGTGCACCACAAGCGCAGCAAAATTATCGCCAAGTAATAACCAACAGTAGAGTGGGATCGTATCCACAGAGATTGGCAAATCCAAGTAGTTTTAATTAATTGATGAATTAGTCAAGCGGATCAATAAGATTGTGAAGTGCAGAATTGTAAATGGCATAAATGTAAATGACTAGAATATAAAGAAAAGCAATAAAGTGCAGAATTATAAATTGCAGAATGTAAAGTGCTGAATCATAAATGACTTGAATGTAAATGGGAATGGGGAATTGCTGAATGTAAAATTAAGCAGTAAAGAAATGGATAGATAAGAATGGGGGAATTCATTGAGATTGGGAGATGTTGTCTCTTTGGATCAAATCTAGCTTATATATTCTTCAATCATGCAACTCATTGATCTCTTGGCAAACTTGATTGATTGAGCCCCAATCCCTTGGTGACTCAATCTCTCAGATCTTGATCAATAGCCAATTCCTTGGTCTAATTGCTCATGAAGAGAGATATGCTTGGTCCCTGATTATACCACACACCCTTGTAGGTCCAGGTAGAGGGGGGATTATATGTCACGTATCCCATCACCAAAACCCAGAATCTACTCAAATGTGAGAAGGGATTTCAAGTATGGTTTTATGTTTCCTTTCCCAAGGTTCCCATGAAACCCAATTGCATTCAATCTCTTTCCCAAGATAATTGAACACTAAGCATTAAGAACGAAATTCCTTCTAGGAATTCAAGAGAAGATGAAGAGAAGAAGAATTTTACTATTATCAATCCATCAAGTACAACAGAGCTCCCTCTCTCAATGAGAGGGAAGTTAGCTACTCATAGCTTGAAAATTACTCAAAAGTGGTGTGTAAAAGTGGATCTTAGAACTAACTGCTTAACCCCTCTTCAATACTCTTTGGTGGTATTTACACTACTCCTAATGAAAATAAAAGAATTACAAAAGTGAAAAAGGGAAAATTACATTTTTGAGGGAAATAAAACACTCAATAAACGTGACTCTTTAGCTGGCGTGTGGCTGGTGCTTCATCGGCGTGTCACGTGCCCTTCAAAATGGCTTGGCGTGCCACACTCAATCCTTCAAGTGGCACGCTCGTCCCTTGTCAACCTTGGCGTGCCACGCCTTCGAACTCAAGTGGCACGCCATAGTGGCATTCTTGTGTTGGTGTGCCACGCCTTCGAGCTCAAGTGGCACGCCCTTTGATTTTTCCACTTCGTTTGCCTCTGGAAACTTGAACTAGCATGGCACACCCAGGGTCTGGCATGCCACGCCCTTGTTATGTGCTTGGCTAGGCTTCTCTGGAAAGTTACACTAGCATGGCACCCCCAGGGTCTGGCGTGCCACGCCCCTTTGCGAGTGAGTGGTTCCTCTGTTTGGCGTGCCACGCCACGAACTCAAGTGGAACGCACCAATGATGCTTCGGCCTCTGAATGACACTGGCGTGCCACGCCTGGTTGCTCAAGTGGCACGCCTAAGTGAAGAATAGTGATTGGCGTGCCACGCCTTCGATACCAAGTGGCACGCCCCATGTAATTAGTCTCTTCCACACTCTCTGGAAACATATACCAGCGTGCCACGCCTAAAGGTGGCGTGCCACGCCCATGATCTTGTATCGCTCCAGTAAGTGGCGTGCCACGCCTTGGCCTTCAAGTGGCACGCCAAAGTGACCTTTTGGAACAGGCGTGCCACGCCTTCGACACCAAGTGGCACGCCCAAGTGAGGTTCAGAGGTTGGCGTGCCATGCCTTCGACTTCAAGTGGCACGCCCAGTCTTCAATTGCATTCAGCCCCTTCTCTGGATCATTGTACCAGCGTGCCATGCCATGCTGCTCAAGTGGCACGCCCGTGTATTTGTGCACTCTTCAAGCTTGGCGTGCCACGCCTGGGTCTTCAAGTGGCACGCTAAAGTGACTTTTTGGAGCTGGCGTGCCATGCCTTCGACACCAAGTGGCACGCCGTAGTGGAGGTTCTTCTTGAGGTAGTGAGTCGGGCGTGCCACGCCTTCGACTTCAAGTGGCATGCCATAGTAGTTGATGGGTCAGGCGTGCCATGCTCAACCTGGCAGGACACGCCCCTTTTGTTTCCTCCATTTTGCTCTCTGAAATTTTGTACTAGCGTGCCACGCCTAGTCCCTAGCGTGCCACGCCCACATGCATGCTTGGATCTCCCTTCAGGAATTTAGTACTGGCGTGCCACGCTTAGCTCCTGGCGTGCTACGCCAGTGCATTTTTGTTGCGTTTGCCCCCAAGTGACACGCCAGTCTCACACGCCCAGCTTCTTGTTTGTCTTCTTCCCATTTTTGACACCTTTTTCACCAGCAATTCAGCACAACTAATCTCAAAGTAGTGTACCATAATATTCATCAAATAATGCATGAATTGTACTGATCAAATGAGATTTGTGCTCTTTTATGGTCTTCTTTATGTAAGAAAGGAAGGTAGATGATGTGAGTCATCAAAGAGTAATATAATAAAGATATATATTTCCTGCAGTAAGTAGAGGCTGTCTCAAATGTGTAACTATTATTATATGCGCATTTATTTTGGAATGAAAAATCGTATCCGGGAAATCGGGATTACTCGTGACTGGATAAATGTCGGGATTCTGGGCAGCCAACCGACACATGAGCTCATGGCCTACGCTAGGGCTAGACATGCATCATTCTTGTCTGCGCATCATCCTCTGTTGCATTCCTTTCTATGTGTGATCTATTTCCTTATGTTTGTCTACTTGTATGCTATTTCTGTGTTTTCTTTTCTTGTATTCTTTTATTTGGGTTCTGCTTTCTGTTGTCTTTACTTTCTCTTACTATCTTTATCTTTTGTATACTACTTCGCTATATTCTATCATTTGTCTACTAATCGACCCCAAATAAATGAACGTAACTAATAACCCCAACCCTACTAAGAACTCCTCAGTTCTTACCCTCTTCTCTCTCTTCCCCTTCAGATGGAAACATGCATGATATTCTATGAAGTCGAAGACCTATACATTTATGAGGATCTAGTGTACTATGATTACTACATTTTGAGTGCGGAGCCTCATATGAGACATTACGCATTACGAAACCGTCCCTTCCAACATCCTTTGTATAGCCCACTTTTTGATCCTGACGCTTCCTACGACTTTCCCTTATCCTGGCTACACCCTAACGCACCTGGACATCCTTTTCCTAATGGTTTCGGACACCCTATACCAGCTCAACCCTTGAATGAGGTGGCACCTGAGCCTATCATTCCCGACAAGCCAGAGATAGCTGGAGGGTACGTACTTGTGATTCCACCAGAGTGGGACTTTCCCCCTGAACCGATCCCTGACTTTCTATAGCCTGATGAGTCGGAACTATTGGATGACGGGGTAGCTCCTGTATACGCGAACGGACCTATGCTTGCAAATGGTTTTGTACATAGTGACAATAGTGCTTCTGGTGGTTCTGAGCATATAGCTGTAGCTGCGGAGGAGGAGGAGGAGGAGGATTCCGATATAGAGGTAGAGCAGGATGAGGAGATGGTTGAGCCTTACGATGATCATCTGAACAGCCACGTGTAGATATAGTCTGACCGCAGTAGGGGCATTCGTTTGATGACATTCTAGTCTAACATTATCTGTTAGTTAGTCTCTCATTTGTCTTAGTACACCCGAGAGCTAGGAGCTGTAGAGTGGTTAGGCTAGCCTGGGCGCCAGCTTAGCAACTTTTTGTATGGGCCAAGCCCTGGGAGTGTCGTATATATATTAGCTATGTAGGATAATAAGGATGTAAACTGACTTGATCTTTTTTGAACACTACATGTTTTGTTATCGTGTACATGATGTATATTATCATTTGTGCTTCTATGTTTCTTTATGCTTCCTTATTATTTCTATCAGTGTGTGTTTATTTATTTTACTCCCTCAGTCGCAACGATATAAATTAAATAAAAAAAGTTACTCGTAAAATTGGCAACGTTCTAACAAGGAATAGTCTCATATATTAAATAATAGTTAATATTTTAGGAAGGACAATTTAGTAATGCTTAGCTTCTTGTATGACCATGGCATACCGGGAGTTGGGTTGTTACACAAATCCAACTCACTTCTGAGCCCATTTCATGCAGAAATCAAGAGGAGTCAAGGGGTGGAAGTCATAATTGATTTTGGAGGGAATGCTTTAGGATAGTTTCTAGAGAGAGAAGCTCTCTCTTCTATCTAGAATTAGGTTAGAGGTAGATTAGGATTTCTTAGATCTAGGTTTAATGCTTGCTTTAATTCACTTCTCCTTTAAAATTTCTTGTTCTTCTATCCTTGCTTTCTTAGTTTTGTATTTCATTACTTGTAATTGTTTACTTTGTTGTTGATGCACTCTTGTTCTTCTATTTCTCTTTAATGCAATTCATGTTTTGATTTCTCTTATTGCTTAATTGCTTTGTTGTTGATGATTTTATTGCAATTGTTAGTTGTAGATTAACTTTTCTTGCAATTTAACTTTGCTTTCCTTTTAAGCCTTCCAAGTGTTTGACAAAATGCTTGGAAGGATGTTAGAGTAGATTTTTCTCCTCTTGGTTTTGGTTGAATAATTGGAGACTCTTGAGTTATCAAACTCTTTTGTTGATTAATAATTGAAAGTTGCTAATTGATTTAAATTCCACTAAAGCTAGTCTTTCCTTAGGAGTTGACTAGGTCTTGTGGACTCAAGTTGATTTATCCACTTGACTTTCTTTCATAGTTAGAGGTTGACTAAGTGGGAGCAATGGACAATTGATATCACAATTGACAATGATAATGATGATAGGACTTCTAGTTCTCATTCCTTGCCAAGAGCTTTCTTATCTATTAGTTTAATTCTCGCAATTTACTTTTCTTGTCCTTTATCCAAAATCCCAAAATACTTGTCCCATAACCAATAATAGGAACACTTTCCTTCAATTCCTTTGAGAGACGACCCGAGGTTTAAATACTTTGGTTATTATTTTTATTGGGATTTGTTACTTGTGACAAACAATTTTTTTGTATGAGAGGATTGTTTGTTGGTTTAGAAACTATAGTTGCAACGAGATCTTATTGTGAAATTCTAAACCATCAATTTTCCACTTATCAAAATGGCGCCGCTGCCGGAGAATTGCAAACGTTTGCCTTGTTATTGGTTATTGTATATATGTGAATATTGTGAATATGTTTGCCTTTTGTTTCTTTGTTAGTTCTTGTTAGTTTTAGGATTTGGCTCTCTTTGTTTCCTGATAGATTTTGTTTTCAATTGCTTTTGCTAACATGAATTCTCATTCTTTTGGCTATGAGTTTGGTTACAACTATGTTGTAGAAAGAGGAGATCACAATGAGAATATGCATCAAGGATGGAACAATCAAGGTTGGGAGGAGCCATAAGCTTATAGACAATCTTCTTGGCGACAACCTCCTTCGGCCTCAAATAGGTATAACTTCAATCCTAATGTATATCAATCTAATGGATGTTGTAGTCCTTGTTGTATGTGTCACCAACCACCACCACATGCCTATGGACCACCTCCTCAACATAGCCCTCAACCATACCCACAAGCCCTTTTTTACCAAATCCCCTCCTATGACCCTCTTCCATCATATAACTAATCACTCTTACCTCATCCTTGTGACCATTATGTAAAAAAATCCATAGAGCTACCACAATTCCAACATCAATACTCCCAAGAACCATACATTTCATATGCACCACCTCCATACCCTTACAAAGAAGAACCACCTTCCTATCATGAACCCTTTCTCTAAAATAATGAACCCTCCTGATGCATGAAAACTTGTCTCTCAACAAATTTCCCTTCGGCAAGTATACCGAATTGTCGTCAAGTAAAACTCACAATAGAGTGAGGTCAAATCCCACAAGGATTGATTGGTCAAGCAACTTTAGTTAGAAGAATATGCTAGTTAAGCTAAACAGAATTTAGATTGAGAACTTGCAGAAATTTAAATGATTGGAAAGTAAATAACAGAAATTAAAGTGCAGAATCTTAAATGGGGATTTGGGGTAATGAGCATGAAAATAAATGGCAGAAAGTAAAGAGAATGGGTAAGATCAGAAATGGGGTAATCATTGGGTTCAGGAGATGTTGCATTCTCCAGATCATGTTGACCTGTTGAGTCAACACTTTGTTCTAAGCCAATATGGCATTCAGAGCATCAATTTCAAGAGCTCCTTTCTTCTGAGGTATCCCATTATTCACGGAATTCCTCTCAGAAGTGTACATGAATTGGTTGTTTGCAACCATATCAATGAGTTCTTGAGCCTCTTCAGGCGTTTTCTTTAGGTGAATAGATCCACCTGCAGAATGGTCCAATGACATTTTCAAAAATTCAGATAGACCATAATAGAATATCTAATATGGTCCATTCTGAAAACATGTCAGATGGGCACCTTTTGGTCAACTGCTTGTATCTTTCCCAAGCTTCATAGAGGGATTCACCATCTTTTTGTTTGAAGGTTTGAACATCCACTCTCAGCTTGCTCAGCTTTTGAGGAGGAAA
>NC_029777.3:34184297-34184677 GCF_000817695.3 Arachis duranensis
TAATTTCAACAAGAGTGCCTTTATCCTTGTTCTTGCTCATATGAAAGAGAAGAAAACAAGAAAAGAAAGAGGAATCCTCTATGTCACAGTATAGAGATTCCTTTATGTTAGTAGAAAAAGAAAGGGGAGAAGAGTGAAGAAGAATGAATAGTCTGTATAAAGAGTAAGGATAGAGGAGGTGAAGAGAAGTGTTAGTAAATAAATAATTAAATAGAATAAGAAAAGAGAGGGGAAATTTCGAAAATAATTTTGAAAGAGGAGTGAGTAATTTTTGAAAATTAAAGATAAGATAAGATTAGAATTAAAATTTAGAACAAAAAGAATTTTTGAAAAAGAGGTGAGATATTTTCGAAAATTAGAGAGGGAAAAGTAGTTAGGTG
>NC_029777.3:34184762-34185829 GCF_000817695.3 Arachis duranensis
TTGAAAAAGATATTAAAATCAAATTTGAAAAGATAAGAAGATAAGAAGTTAGATAAGATATTTTAAATTCAAATTTTGAAAAAGATAAAATTTTTTTGAAAAAGATATGATAAAAGATAAAATAAAAAAAATAAGATAAAAGATAAAAAGATATGTTTGAAAAACATTTATTTTTTTAAAATTACTTAACTAGCAAGAAACTAAAAGATAAGATTCTATAACTTAAAGATTGAACCTTTCTTAACAAGAAAGTAACAAACTTCAAATTTTTGAATCAATCACATTAATTGTTAGCTAATTTTCGAAATTATGATATAAAGATAAGAAAAATATTTTGAAAATATTTTGAAAAAGAATTTTGAAATTTTCGAAAAAGAGGAAAAATTGGAAAAGATATGATTTTTGAAAAAGATTTTGAAAAGATAGGATTTTTAAATTTTTTAAAATTTGACTTGACTTGTGAGAAACAACTAATTTTAAAAATTTCGAAAATTTGGAGAGAAAAAAGGAAAAGATATATTTTTTATTTTTGAATTTTTAATTATGAGAGAGAAAAACACAAACATGACCCAAAACACGAAAATTTTGGATCAAACACTTAATGCATGCAAGAACACTATGAATGTCAAGATGAACACCAAGAACACTTTGAAGATCATGATGAACATCAAGAACATATTTTTGAAAAATTTTTTATGCAAATAAAACATGCACCACACCAAACTTAGAAATTTTTAATGCATGGATTCTAACAAACGAAAAATGCACATGAAAAACAACAAACAACACAAAACAAGAAAACATCAAGATCAAACAAGAAGACTGGTGCACGAAATTGCAATCACACCTTTGCAACTCCGCACAACTAACCAGCAAGTGCACTGGGTCGTCCAAGTAATACCTTGCGTGAGCAAGGGTCGATCCCGCGGAGATTGTCGGCTTGAAGCAAGCTATGGTTATCTTATAAATCTTAGTCAGGATATCAGAAGTTATCAGGATTGATTGTGAAAAGCAAAAGAACATGAAATGGTTACTTGTTTTGCAGTAATGGAGAATAGGTTGAGGTT
>NC_029777.3:34186400-34186715 GCF_000817695.3 Arachis duranensis
TACCTTTTCTGGAGTTAAACGCCAGCTTTCATGCCAGTTTGGGCGTTTAACTCCAAGTTTTATGCCAGTTCCAGCGTTAAACGCTGGAATTTCTGAGGGTGACTTTGAACGCTGGTTTGGGCCATCAAATCTTGGGCAAAGTATAGACTATCATATATTGCTGTAAAGCCCAGGATGTCTTCTTTCCAACGCCGTTGAGAGCGCGCCAATTGGGCTTCTGTAGCTCCAGCAAATCCACTTCGAGTGCAGGGAGGTCAGAATCCAACAGCATCTGCAGTCCTTTTCAGTCTCTGAATCAGATTTTTGCTCAGGTCC
>NC_029777.3:34188718-34191096 GCF_000817695.3 Arachis duranensis
AAATCCTGTACTTCTTGTTCTTTTGTGATTAAAGCATTTTTCATTTAAGAGAGGTGATGGATTCATAGGACATTCATAGCTTTAAGGCATAAAATTTCAATTTTATTAACTATGAATTAAGAACAAGACTCAAAAATAGATATAAGACTAAAAAAAATAAAAATAGAAAACAAAACAAAAGAAAAAGAAAACGCAAAAACATAGGTTTGAAGGAATCAGGATCATCTTGCAGTTGTGGTAGTTTGAAGATTTCTCTTATTTTGTCCCGATGGAAGTACATAACTTTCCCTCTAACCATGGTTCTGTTGGTATGGTAAGCAGTTCCAGTCATTCTCTGCTTATCTGTTAACCACAGATTAGAGTAGAATTCCTGAACCATGTTCCTTCCAACCTTTATTTCAGGATTGGTCAGAACTTCCCATCCTCTGTTTCGAATTTGCTCTTGGATCCCCGGATATTCATCTTCTTTCAGATCAAATTTAACTTCCGGGATCACTGACCTCAGACCCATTATTTTGTGATAATGGTCTTCATGTTCTTTGGTTAAGAACTTCTCTTGATTCCAAAGATTCTTTGGATTATTCTCTTTCTTTCCTCTTAAATTGGTTTGTTTTCCCTTAGGAGCCATGATCTTGATGAATCTTGGCTTAGTGATCACGGAAAAGCACACCAAACTTAGAGGTTTGCTTGTCCTCAAGCAAAAGAAAGGAAAGAAGAGAGAGAGAGGAAGAGGAATTTTGAATGGTGTGGTGGGAAGAGGGAGCCAAACGTGTATTTATAAGGTGGGGAGGGGAGTTTTCGAAAAAAAAAGAAATTTGAAAAGAGATTTGAGAAGATATGGAAAGAAATTGAGATAAAGGTGAGTTTTTTGAACAAAATTTGGGAATGATTTGAATGATTTGAAGAATGATTTTGAAAATTTTAAAAGTGAATGATGAGAGATTAAAATGTATTTTTGTAGAAAAATATGGGTGAGAAAAGGAAAGTTTGAAAAAATTTGATTTGAAAACAAAATTGTGGTCCCCCCACCTTTCTGGCGTTAAACGCCCAGAATGGTATCTGGCGTTTAACGCCCATCTGTTGCCCCTTTTGGGCGTTTAACGCCCAGCCAGGTGCCCTGGCTGGCGTTAAACGCCAGAAACCCTTTATCACTGGGCGTTTTTCTGAACGCCCAGGATGCTGCACACCTGGCGTTAAACGCCCTTCCTTCCTCACTGGGCGTTTTTCTGAACGCCCAGGATGCTGCACACCTGGCGTTAAACGCCCAGAATGGTGCCATTTTGGGCGTTAATGGGCACCATTCTGGGCGTTTAACGCCCAGAATGGTACCCATTCTGGCGTTTAACGCCCAAAGTGCCCCTTACTGGTGTTTTTTCGCCAGTAAGCTCTTTTTCTCTGCTTTTTGAGCTGAATCCTTCTGTAACTCTGTGAATTCCTTCATTTTTGATACTTGCCTCTGTAAGAACAAATCATACAACCTACTAATGTATCAAACCTTGATTAAACAGAACAGATACCCTGCTAATCATTGGGTTGCCTCCCAGCAAGCGCTTCTTTATTGTCTTTAGCTGGGCCTTCACTGAGAATCACTCAAGTCTCAGTTTTGAGCATTCCTACTCAAAGTTTCCTTCAAGATAATGCTTGATTCTCTGTCCATTAACAATGAACCTTTTGTCGGAATCAGTATCCTGAAGCTCAACATATCCATATGGTGAAACTCCTGTAATCACATACGGACCCCTCCACCGGGATTTGAGTTTTCCTGGAAACAGTCTGAGCCTAGAGTTGAAGTGCAAAACTTTTTGTCCTGGCTACAAGACTCTGGTTGACAACTTCTTGTCATGCCATTTCTTTGCCTTTTCCTTATAAATTTTTGCATTTTCAAAGGCATTGAGTCTAAATTCCTCTAGCTCATTTAGCCGGAGCAATCTTTTTTCACCAGCTAACTTAGCATCCAGGTTTAGGAATCTGGTTGCCCAGTAGGCTTTATGTTCCAGTTCCACGGGCAGATGACAGGCCTTCCCATACACCAGTTGGTATGGAGAGGTTCCTATAGGAGTGTTGAATGCTGTTCTGTATGCCCACAGAGCATCATCCAAGCTCTTTGCCCAATCCTTTCTTCGGGCTATCACAGTCCATTCCAGGATTCTTTTTAGCTCTCTGTTAGAGACCTCAGCTTGCCCATTTGTCTGTGGATGATACGGAGTTGCCACTTTGTGGCTAATTCCATATCTAACCATAGCAGAGTATAGCTGTCTATTGCAGAAATGGGTGCCCCCGTCACTGATTAGTACTCCGGGAACACCAAACCTGCTGAAGATGTGTTTCTGGAGGAATTTTAGCACGGTCTTGGTATCATTAGTGGGTGTAGCAATTGC
>NC_029777.3:34192718-34193194 GCF_000817695.3 Arachis duranensis
GGATTTAGCCTCCGTTGTGGTTGGACCACTGGTTTGGCATTATCCTCCAACAGGATCTTGTGCATGCATCTAGCTGGGCTAATGCCCTTAAGATCACTTATGGACCACCCAAGAGCTGTCTTGTGTGTCCTTAGCACTTGAATCAGTGCTTCCTCTTCATGTGGATTTAAAGCAGAGCTTATAATCACTGGAAAAGTTTCACCCCCTCCCAGAAATGCATATTTCAGGGATGGTGGTAGTGGTTTGAGTTCAGGTTTGGGAGGCTTATCCTCCTCCTGAGGAATTTTCGAAAATTCCTTTGCTTCCTCTGGTTCTTCTTGATCAGGTTGATCATCTTTGAAGATGTCCTCAAGCTCTGATTCTAGGCTTTCAGCCATATTGATCTCTTCTACCATAGAGTCAATAATGTCAGCGCCCATGCAGTCATTTGGTGTGTCTGGATGCTGCATAGCTTTTACAGCATTTAACTTGAACTC
>NC_029777.3:34196964-34227422 GCF_000817695.3 Arachis duranensis
AGTAAAGTCCAGAAAAGTGAATTTTAACTAAAAACTAATAAAAATATACTAAAAACTAACTAGATTATACTAAAAACATACTAAAAACAATGCCAAAAAGCGTATAAATTATCCGCTCATCAAAGACTTACGAAGAACATCTTGAAGATCATGAAGAACACTATGAATGCATGGAATTTTCAAAAAATGCCAGAAAAATTTTTTAAGCATGCAATTGACACCAAACTTAAAATTTGACTCAAAACTCAAACAAGAAACACAAAATTATTTTTTTATTTTTATGATTTTATAAATTTTTTTGGATTTTTATTAATTTTTTTGAAAATATTTTTGGAAAAACGAAAAAGAAAAGAAAAATTTTGAAAAATTTTTTGAAAAGAAAATTACCTAATCTGAGCAACAAGATGAACCGTTAGTTGTCCATACTCGAACAATCCCCGGCAACTGCGCCAAAAACTTGGTGGACGAAATTGTGATCACATCAATGTAGTACTCTTTGTTATTGTATGGAATCATTATTATGGCTCTTGGCTATGTGTGGACACAACTCCGTTCAACTTAACCAGCAAGTGTACTGGGTCATCCAAGTAATACCTTACGTGAGTAAGGGTCGATCCCACAGAGATTGTTGGTATGAAGCAAGCTATGGTCACCTTGTAAATATCAGTTAGGCAGATTAAATGGTTATGGCTTTCGAAAATTAATAATAGACAGGAAAAAAAAGGGATAGAAATACTTATGTAAATCAATAGTGGGAATTTCAGATAGGCGTGTGGAGATGCTAGAATCCTTTCGAATCTCTACTTTCTTACTACTTTCATCCAATCCTTCTTACTCCTTTCCATGGCAAGCTATATGTAGGGCATCACTATCATCAATGGCTACTTTTAATCCTCTCGGAAAAATGGTCCTATGCGCTGTTACTGCATGGCTAATTGTCTGCAGGCATCACCCTTGTTGATAGCTACATCCCATCCTCTCAGTGAAAATGGTCCAAATGCTCTGTCACAGCACGGCTAATCATCTGTCGGTCCTCAATCAGGTTTGGAGTAGAATCCCTTGATTCTTTTGCGTTTGTCATCACGCCCAGCCTTCAGGAGTTTGAAGTTCGTCACAGTCATTCAATACCGGAATCCTACTCGGAATACCACAGACAAGGTTAGACTTTCTGGATTCCCGGGATCCTACTCGGAATACCACAGACAAGGTTAGACTTTCCGGATCCCCATGAATGCCACCATCTATCTAGCTTATACCACGAAGATTCTGTTGGGGAATCTAAGAGATATGCGCCCGGCCTAAGGTAGAACGGAAGTGGTTGTCAATCACGCGCGTTCATATGTGAGAATGATGATGAGTGTCACGAATCATCACATTCATCAAAGTGTTGTGCAACGTATATCTTAGAATAAGAATAAAAGAGAATTGAATAGAAAGTAATAGTAATTGTATTGAAACTTGAGGTACAGCAGAGCTCCACACCCTTAATCTATGGTGTGTAGAAACTCCACCGTTGAAAATACATAAGTGAACGGTTCAGGCATGGCCGAATGGCCAGCCCCCTAGAACGTGATCAATAGCCTCCTAAGATGAGGAATAAAACAAAACTGAGACCAAAGATGTCTAATACAATAGTAACTTATCCTATTTATACTAGACTAGCTACTAGGGTTTACATTAGTAAGTAATTGATGCATAAATCCACTTCCAGGGCCCACTTGGTGTATGCTTGGGCTGAGCTTGATCTATCCACGAGCTAAGGCTTTTCTTGGAGTTGAACTCCAAGTTATAACGTGTTTTGGGCGTTCAACTCCGGATCATGACGTGTTTCTGGCGTTTGACTCCAGACAGCAGCATGTACTTGGCGTTCAACACCAATTTACGTCGTCAATTTCCGAACAAAGTATGAAATTATTATATATTGCTGGAAAGCTCTGGATGTCTACTTTCCAACGCCGTTGACAGCGCACCATTTGGAGTTCTGTAACTCCAGAAAATCCATTTTGAGTGCAGGGAGGTCAGATTCCAACAGCATCAGCAGTCCTTTTGTCAGCCTTTTTCAGAGTTTTGCTCCCAATTCCTTGGCAATCCAATCTCTCTAAGCTTGAACAATTGCCCAATTCCTTGATTTAATTGCTCATGGGAAGAGATGAAGTGTGGTCACTGATTATACCACATGTATTTCCAAATCAAAGTGTTGGGAGGATTACATGTCATTATATCCGCCTAAACCCCAATTTGGTCCAACACGAGAAAGCATTTCTAGCATGATCTCCTCATCCCTTTTCCAAGGCTCAAAGGAGATCCAATTATGGAGAGTTTCTTTTCCAAGACAACTAACCAGTTGAATTAAGATCGAAAGCTTTCTATTAAGATCAAGAGAAAATAAAGAAGAAGAAGAATGAAAACTATAATTGATCCATCAAATTACAACAGAGCTCCCTAACCTAGTGAAAGGGGTTTAGTTGTTCATAGCTCTAGAAATGAAAAATGGCAGAAAAGAATAATCCATGCTAAAAGTGCAGAAAAGTAAATCTATAGAGAGTAGTTCCCAAAAGTGCCAAGCTTCTCTATAGTTCAAAACTACTCCTATATATACTACTCCTCTTTATCTTCTAGTGAGTTCTTCAAGTCTTGGATGTGGGCTCTGGATCTTGAGTTGAAGCAGTTCTCATCTTCAGTGGGCCCAGCTTGCAGAGAAATATGAATTAGGCTTGGGTATTTAGTGAGATTAACGTTGAGTACCATTGTGGGTTCGAGAACGTTAGTGGCATTCACTTTTTCCACTAACGTTCCACCCTTAGTGTTCCCATGTTAACTCCAACGTTAGTGGTCTTAACGTGACCACTAACGTTGCCTTTTCAATTTTTGGCCAACGTTATTGGGACTCACTTTTCACAATAACGTTGGCTTATACCCCTTCGCGAACGTTAGTGGGAATCAATTTTCCCATTAATGTTGCTTGATGCCTTTTGTTCCTACGTTAGAATTCACGTTAGTGTAGCTAACGTGGCTCTTAACATGGGTGTGTCTCACCTTTGAGAGCGTTAGTGACACTCACCTTTGTCACTAACGCTCTAAATTACTAAATTCTCTACGTTAGAACTCACGTTAACTAAGTTAACGTGGCTCTTAATGTAGTAGTGATGCCATCTTCCAACGTTAGTGACAAAAGTGAGTGTCACTAACGTTGGCTCTTTGATCTCAACTCCACGTTAACTTTCACGTTAATGGTCTTAATGTGAAAGTTAACGTAGGCAATGCTAGTTGGTCTAACGTTAGTGATAAAAGTGAGTGTCACTAACGTTGGCTTTTGTTTTCCTTTTCCACGTTAGAGTTCACGTTAACTAAGTTAACGTGACTTTTAACGTGGATCATTGCCAAGTTCTCCAACGTTAGTAGTGTTCACTTTTACCACTAACGTTGGAGGAAAACGTTATTGGTGTTCACGTTTTCTCTTAACGTTGGAGTTCCCTTTTGCTTCTACGTTAACTACCACGTTAACTTAGTTAACATGGCAAGTAACGTGAGCTATGGATGGCTTCGCAGGCATTATTGGTGATCACTTTTCTCATTAACGTTGTAAGCTTTTTACCATTCCACGTTAGTGTTCACGTTAACTAGGTTAACGTGAATACTAACGTGGTTCTTCCTTGCTTCCTTTGCCCTGAAATCAAGCAATTAAAGTGCATCAAAGCTCTAGCCAAAGTCATGAGATTATGCATTATCAATATATCATGAAATTCTAGCAAAATTCTCATGAAATCATGCAAAGTTCACACTAGTTGCTTAAATCAAGGTGTGAGTGTATTTTCATCCAAAACTTGTCTTATTCACTAAGGAAATGCATGAAACTACCATAAAACAGTAAAGAAAAGGTCAGTAAAACTGGCCTAGATGCCTTGACATCACCTCCTATCCATCCCTAAGCCCCAATGGATGACTCTCTCACTTTGCTACTTCAAGAACAAAGAGAAATGCAAAGGGAGGCACTAGAATCCATAGCCGCC
Source organism: Arachis duranensis (assembly GCF_000817695.3). Taxonomy (NCBI): domain Eukaryota; kingdom Viridiplantae; phylum Streptophyta; class Magnoliopsida; order Fabales; family Fabaceae; genus Arachis; species Arachis duranensis. The sequence goes on from NC_029777.3 coordinate 34,200,975, forward strand.
TTGATAGAGGTGGTAAACTGATTAGCCTCCCAATGCTTGAACATTCAAAGTACTCCCATGGCCACATGTGGAGAATCAATTGAAGAGCATAGTATGAAGGTGAGATTAGAAACTCTGGTAGAAAAGGAGGAATGTTGCTTTGTGTTGGAACAATTGGAGAAACCTATGATTGTTGAAGAAGAGGAAGAAGTGGTTGAAGAGTTAGGAGATGCGGAACATCCATGGGAATCTAGAGTCACAGAAAATCCCTCCAAGAAGATTGAATTTGACGTTGAGGAGGAGAGTGCACAACCTCCAAGACAATTTTTTAATGAAGACTTGGAAGGAATGAAGCAAGAGTTGAGTTCCCTTGGTAACGAAGATCAAGCATCAAAACTTCTTAGTGATGAATCCTTTGAACTTAAAGAACCTTCTCCTAATGAGATAGAGAGCAATATGGAAGTAGATTTCTCTCATCCTCCCATTTATAATTTGAGTGATGGAGAGGAGTTAGATGAAATTGATGAGCAAAGGATTGAATTTGAAGAAGTTTGTAAAGAGGTGGAGGTAATCAAGGAAGAACACAAGGGAGTGGAGGTTGCAAGACCACTGGAAATACCTCTCCCCAAGCCATCACTATCCATTCTTTCATTCAACTGTGTAAATCTCTCATCTCTAAGCTTAATTAGCCCGCTTGAATATGGTTTTCTTGAGACGAATGGACAACTTAGAGTTCTTTGTGGCTTTAAAAGCAAAAGGGAGATGGTTAGTGGTTGGCATGGTAGATCAAAGCTCATAATGGTTATATGTTCAAGGCTTAATTGCAAGGGTTGGTGGATCTAGGATAAAGTTAGGGAGAATTCCAAGATTATGGCACCTGAATGGATTAATGATTATCAACTTGAAGACCGGTGTAGAAACAAGATATGGGATCCGGGAATACACGAGGATCAAATTTGGGAGCCCTTAGCTTGTGAAGAACTCCATCAAGGCTTGGAGTTATTCATTTTGAAGAATAGAGCTTACTGGAGATTCAAGCATTGGTGGATGTTCCAAGATGAATTTAAGTGCAAGCCACCTTGATGAGGAGCTCCCCATAAGTCCAACTTAAGGACAATGAACAACAATGCTAGGTGGGAGACACCCTACCATGGTAAAATCTTTTCATTTTTCTCTTTTATAAATACTGGTAAAATTAGTTTAATTTCATGTTTTATTTGGTTAGTTGAGTTTAATTAGTAGTTTGGTATGTTAAATAAGGTTTTTTGATTTTTTGGTGGTTGTTTGGAGGCTTGGAATGCTTGGTTTGGTGCAAAAACATGAAATTTTTTTTTTAAAAATAGAGCACCAACCCACGCGTACGCATGCTCCACACATACGCGTGACCCAAGCTTTTCGGCCAATCCACGTGCACGCGTGCCTCACGTGTACACGTGGATCCAGAAGTTTCACCCCTCCATACATTTACCCAAGAGTTGTGCCTGAAGTGTGTCAGACTTGTGCCTGAGGCACAAGTCAACCCACGGGTACGCATGCCTCAATCGTATGCGTGCCTCACGCGTACGCGTCGCTTTCTGATTTACCATGCACGCATATGCGGCGCTTCAATTCCACCTCACCCACGCGCATGCTTGACATGACACGTACGCGTGGATAGCCTTCTTTCATCATCTTCCTTTCTTCTCTCCTTTCCATTTCTTTCCTTCTTCTTTCTTCTCCTCTTTTCCTTCCACCTTTCACCCATCATCCAACACTACCAAACACCATTTATAACCATTTTTTTGTTAGTTAGTTAGTTAGTTAAATATTCATTTCATTTTTTCCTTTTTCATGATAAGTGTTGGGTTATTAATTTTGTCTGTTGTATATTGCTGCTTATTAGCTAAATGCTATTTTAGCATGATTGTTTTTGGATTTTCATTGTTGGTTCATTATTGAGGTTATAATTTGTTACTAGGTTTTGAGTTATTCATGCTTCACCTTGTGAACACCAAGTACATGTGACATTGCCTTCAAGCTTTCTAAATCTTTTGAATTACATGATCTGGCCACCATGTGATTTGAATCCTTTCTTTCATTAGGCAATTTCTTGATGGATGTTGTGCATTTATCGTAATACGTTGTGTTTTATGATCATATGCATCCATATGTTTATGGCTTGAATGCTTTCATGCTTCTTTATTACTTGTTTGGTTGGTTGTTTTAACCTACAAGTTAAAAGTATTTCAAGCACACTAGAATGAGTGAAGTACATGCTCTTCTTTATGTAATTGTGACTTAGCTCTCTATGATGGTGTGTGTGTTCTGAAAGGCGCCTAATTTAGAGTTCACACACCTATTCTTCATCAATGTCACACTAATTCACTCACTCCATTCTAGTGATCATCACCTCTTCCAACAATTTAGGCTTCGCTGCTTTTGCATTTACTTGCCTTCTTATCCTGTTTTCTATTTTCAGGATGATACACCACAAGCGAAAATAGAAGCAAAAGAAAGAACACGCAACAACTGGTTGACCTACCAGCTGAGGGTGGCAACTCGAAGAGTCGCCGTACCCCCTTGCGCATCATAGAATGCACCGAGGACGGTGCAAACTTTTAAGTGTGGGGAGGTCGTCCGACTAGTCAACATTTTTGGGTGACAATTTTCTAATCCCAACGCTTGTGCATTTCATTTCTTAGGTCTTTTATGATTTTTACTTGCATTTTCTTAGTCAAAATCATGATATTTTCCAAGAAATTTATCTATAGGGCATTGACATCCCAATTGAATTGAGTGAAAACTTTTCATTGAACTTGCTTGAATTATATCTTATGGAACATTTTTTAAGCTAAGAACACACAACCTTGTGAGTTTTGAGCCTAATAGTGTGGTTACATCTTATAACCACTTATCTCCTTTCTTGTGTGAATTATTCTCTTTCTATGATTGTGATCTTTGATTTGTTTGATTCTTTATGTCCATTATTTTGTGTATACATATGATTGAGGCCATTATTTCATTTAGCTCATGTACCCAAATAGCCTACCTTTTATCTTCCATTGTTAACCAATTTTGAGCTTATGTTAATCCCCTTTGTTCTTAATATTAGCACATTACAAGCCTTAAAGCAAAAAATAATAAATGTCCTTAATTTGGATCTTTGATTAGCTTAGGCTAGTGAGTGTGTATCATTCAAGTGTGGGAAAACTTGGGACATTGGTTGGGAAAACATGTGTGTGTTGTAGTTTTGTTGAAAAATATTGGGAATTGGGTACATACTCATGTGTTAATTAAATGTAAAACCATATGCATTGATACTTTTGTATATCCATTATTGCAAAAAAAAGGTGGAAAAGTATATATAAAAAGAAAAAAAATATAAAAAAAGAAAGAAAAAGAAAGTAATAAGAAGGGGACAAAATGCCCCAAAGCGAAGTCCAATAATAATCAATGCATATGAGTTGTGATCAAGAAAAGAATGCATGAGTATGTGAAAAAGTGAAGAATGGGTAGTTAGGTTAGCTTTGAAATTGCATAGGTTGCTATATAGGTTAGGTGGGAAGTTTAAGTTAGTCATATATTCAAATCCTAGTCCACTTAGCCATATGCATCCTACCTTTACCCTAGCCCCATTACAACCCATGAATAAGACCTCATGATATTTATATGCATGCATGAAATAATTGTTGATTGTTAGCTGAAAAAAAGATCTTGGAAAGCATGATTAAGGGAGAATTGTGTGAATCGACCCTATACACTTGAGCGACTAGAGCGGATACACATTTGGTGAAGGTTCAATTGCTCAATTACATGTCTCCACCTAGAATCATCACTTTTCTTGCAAGTTTATAAAAATCTTCAATAACTCACTTCAATTGTGGATTTGATGTGATTGCTACTACTTTAGCCCTTGTGCTTATATATGCTCTCTTGGGAATTGATTTATTTTGGCCAAGTGGCTGCATTCATTTAGATAGATTGCGTGTAGATAGGTTGCATATAGTTAGTTTGCATTTAATAAATGTTGATACCCTTTGTTTCTTTCTTGATTAAGCATGAGGACATGCTTGGTTTAAGTGTGGGGAGATTTGATGCACCACTATTTCGTGGTACATCTTGTGCTTAATTTGGGTGGATTTTATCCACTTTTTCCACATTTATTCAATGAAATGGCATCATTTCATGGTTTCTCCCTAAATTGTGTTTAACTGTAAAAATATGCTTTTTAGATCTTTAATTAGCTAAATTTAATTCACCTTTGATTCCACTAGATGCCTTGATATGTTTGTTGGTGAATTCAGATTAGAAAGGCTAGGAATGGCCAAGGATTTGAGATGCATTCACCGACGCGCACGTGCAGCAGACGCGCACACGTGGAATTGAAGTCGCACGACGACGGGTACGCATACATGACGCATACGCGTGGATGGAAAATTGTCAAGTGACGAGTACGCGTGACCCACGCGTACGCGTCGATGCTCGCACCTGACTTCACTAAAGTGAAAACGCTGAGTGCGATGTCTGGGCTTTCCAGGCCCAAATCCAACTCACTTCTAAGCCTATTTCATGCAGAAATCAAGAGAAGCCAAGGGGGGAAGTCATAATTGAATTTTGGAGGGAATGCTTTAGGATAGTTTCTAGAGAGAGAAGCTCTCTCTTCTCTCTAGAATTAGGTTAGAGGTAGATTAGGATTTCTTAGATCTAGGTTTAATTCTTGCTTTAATTCACTTCTCCTTTACAATTTCTTGTTCTTCTACCCTTGCTTTCTTAATTTTGTATTTCATTATTTGTAATTATTTACTTTGTTATTGATGCACTTTTGTTCTTCTATTTCTCTTTAATTCTTGATTTCTCTTATTGCTTAATTGCATTGTTGTTGATGATTTTCTTGCAATTAGTAGTTGTAGATTAACTTTTCTTACAATTTAACTTTGCTTTTCTTTTATGCCTTCCAAGTGTTTGACAAAATGCTTGGAAGGATGTTAGAGTAGATTTTTCTCATCTTGGCTTTGGCTGAGTAATTGGAGACTCTTAAGTTATCAAACTCTTTTGTTGATTAATAATTGAAAGTTGCTAATTGATTTGAATTCCGCTAAAGCTAGTCCTTCCTTAGGAGTTTACTAGGACTTGTGGACTCAAGTTGATTTATCCACTTAAATTTTCTTCATAATTAGAGGCTGACTATGTGGGAGAAATTGACAATTGATATGACAATTAACCATGATAATGATGATAGGACTTCTATTTCTCATTCCTTGCCAAGAGCTTTCTTAGCTATCAATTTAATTCTCGCAATTTATTTTTCTTGTCCTTTATCCAAAACCCCAAAATAGTTGTCCCATATCCAATAATAAGAACACTTCCCTGCAATTCCTTTGAGAAACGACCCAAGGTTTGAATACTTCGGTTATTTTTGTTGGTTTAGAAACTATATTTGCAACGAGATTTTATTTGTGAAATTCTATACCATCAAAATTCCCTTCATCAATACCTAATCTAAGCAATAAGATAATCCGTCAGTTGTCCAAACTCGAACAATCCCCCGGCAATGGCGCAAAAAACTTGGTAATCGTACGAATTCCCACACTTTGTACAACTGAACCAGCAAGTTCTCTGGGTCGTGCAAGTAATCCCGAGCGAGTCAGGGTTGATCCCACGAGGATTGTGGTTTGAAGCAATCTATGGTTATCTTGTAGATCTAAGTCAGGCGAATAAGAGATGTAGGTATGCATTTTAATTGCAGAAAATAAAATAAAGAGATCTTAACTAGTTTCATATGTTTGCAATGATAAGAAGATGGTTAAGGCTTGGAGATGCTTTGTCCTTCTAGATTAACTCTGGTCTTACTGTCTTTTTCAACTGTGAATGATTTCTTCTATGGCAGGCTATATGTGATCAACACCTTTCTTGAGAACTCGCCAATGCTCCTCTAGATCTGAAACCCAGGGTTAGTGTGGATCCATTCTGATTGAGGGTGAAGCTCCTACAGTCCATTCTCCTTAATGTTCCTACTCAAAATGCCACAGATAAGGTCGAATCTTTCGGATCAGAGAATGCAGTGCCTTTGGGTTCTAGCCTCTACCACATAGACCCTAATCTCCCCACACCTCGGCTGAGCTGATGTCTCGAAAAGTCCCCAATGAAGTCATGGATTAGCCGTCTAAGAGATGTATAATAAAGCTAGTGTTTCAATGCTTTCCAATTACGTAGTCACATGAACCCAAGAAGAACACGGGTGGTTGTCATGCACGCGGTCATAGAATGAAGAACGAAGATGATTGTCACGGGTCATCCCATTCATCAATTTGAAGAACAAAGATACAGCTTAGAATTGAATCAAAGACGGATTGAAGAGAAATAGTAATACTTCTATTGATCCATAACACTCAACAAGGCTCCTCCCCTTAACTTAGGAGGTTTGGAAACTCATACTGACAGAAAATACAATCATAAAAATGTGTAAAGTGTCAAAAGGCTCGAGAGAGTGTTCAACGTATGTGATATTCTCCCTTAAATACTAAACTAATGACTAAGGATTACATAAAAAGGGTAAAACAGTCTTTTAGTGCCAAAATCCACTTCTGGGGCCCACTTGGTGATTGTTTGGGCTGAGCTTTGATGAGATCGATGTGCCAGGAGGCCTCTAGGGCGTTGAACACTGGCTAGGGGGTCCTCTATTGGTGTTGGATGCTGGTCTCTTCTCCTTTAGGTGCTGGACGCCAGAATAACACAGAAGGCTGTCGTTGGACGCCAGTTTTGGGCCTTCAATTCTGAAGAAAGTATAGACTATTTACATTTTTGGAAAGCTTTAGAAGTTAGCTTTCCATAGTCATTGAGAATGCTCCATTCGAATGTCTGTAGCTACAGAAAAGCTCTTTCAACTGCAAGAAGGTCAGATCCAGACAGCATCTGCAGTGCTTTCTCTGCCTCTGAATCAAACTTTTGCTCTAGCTCCTCAATTTCAGCCAGAAAATACCTGAAATTGCATAGAAACACAAAAATTCAAAGTAGAATCCAAAAATGTGAATTTTTCATTAAAACCTATAAAAACTTAATAAAATTTAAACAAAATATACTAAAAACTATATGAAAATGATGGCAAAAAGCGTATAAAATATCCGCTCATCACCGCTTATTCTTTAAGTAATGTACATGGAACCCAAGGGAGGAGAGTCCTCTTCTTGGAAGAGGAAAGAAAAGGCCCCATAGACCAGTCCATTTGATGCCAACCGAGTTAGTTCCAAAGTGCACGAAAAGCACTTCTTTGAGATCACTAAGAAGAAGAAAGTTAATCAGGAAGTCTGGTTTGATCCCAAGCCGGATGAGTATCCAAATATTCAGGAGCAGATCCAGAGAAGAGACTATGGAATCCTATGTAACCCGTACACTGAAGTGGGACAGCTAAAGGTCCAGGAGCTCTATGCTAAGGCGTGGGTTACAAATAAGCATGTGTGGGGGTGTCAATCCAAGTCCCAAGAACTACCGCACCATGGTCAAAGGAAGGATTCTGGATTTTAGTTCAAAGAGTGTGGGGGAGTCATTCCAATTGCTGCCTCCGAAGAATAATGTTCACTCCTATTCTAAGAGGATGAGTGGCAACCAGAGGCATGACCAGATTCTTACAAACTTATGCCTTCTGGGAGCCCAGTGGAGGCTGAATTTAGAAGGGCAACCTTATTAGCTGGGGTGGCATGATTTGAAGCCAGTGGCTTGAGGTTGATTGGAGTTTATCCAACGCTCCATAATTCTTACGAATAACCACTTTGAGGTTATCGTGGATCGAGCTGTCATGATCCACTACATTATGCTTAGGAATGAGGTGGATGTGGAGCTCATGATTGCACAAGAAATATATAGCATTACCTGCAATGCCTTTGTAACACCCTAACTATTAAAATGTCACGCTTCTGGCTGTGCCAATCTGATAGCTCGAGTATTACGACGACTCTTATAATATTTAATACTAAAATATGAGCCTGTTTGAAACTTTAAACCATATAACTGCCTCAAAAAACTTTTTGTTGGGTAACATACATCCATACATTCGATACAACTTACAAAACTCACAAATAATACATATATATGTATATATATTAATAATTTTACAAGCATTAACTAATACAATTCATATCCATCTTACAGAATCTGTAAAGATGAAGGCGAGGGAACAATAAAAAATAACTAAAGCAATACAAAACATCACGACAACAATAACTAGTTAAAATCTCCGTGGCTTCTACGTCCATATCCTGAAAAGGAAAATTTGTAGGAGGGGTGAGAACATCATCCTCGAAAGGGTTCTCAGTGGAGGGTTTTTGAGACTTACTATAATAGGAGACGTGAAGGTAAAACTGTTATAATGATTAATAACCGTCTTATGCATCTTTCCAAAACTAAAGGTTTAATATCAGAAATCCAAAATCCTCTCTGAAAGAGAAAGCTGTTAATTCCCCAATAAAATAAACCAAAATCCTTTTTGAAAGTTTTTCTTACACAGTATAAGTGACCAAGCTGTTCCAAGCATAGGTTCATTAAGTCTATGCTGAACCAGTTTAGTTTTTCATACTTATCTAAACCAAAAACACAAAACCAAACACAACCTCTGGCCCATCTCATAATCAACCGTGGCCCTAGGCCCAAACAATCCAAACAGCAGCCAATCCACCACAAACACAAGTAAAAGGTTCATGCACAATCAAGCAGTTACTTCAAGTAGAGCAATTAGCAATTGAACACAATTAATCACATAGGAAAACCAAGTACAATATGCACACCCAAACAATGTCACAGATGCAAATGATGAATGCTTGTCCTAGTGGCTGATGAGTCTCATCTGTCGGTTATAAAGCCAACCTGACAAGTCCTGGTACCAAACCATTGGACTGTCCCTCTGTCATACATCCCCAACTCGAGTTATTCACAATCATAATCATAATCACACAACACCCACATTGATGTGTATCCACGGGGGCGAGCTCATCCAGAACTTTCACAGTGTTCGGCCACACTTGTGACACAGGGTCAACAAAGTATCGACTCTCAACCTGGAGCACGTGGTGGCTAGCCACTGCTTCTACCCAGGAAAACTCGTATCTCAGATAATTGGAAGTGCAACAATCACTTTATCAACTCAATAATCATCCATATTCATACTCAGCCATTCGGCTCATAACATATTCCACAATCAGCCATAATTCATTATTATATACGGCCATTCCGGCTCATAACATATTCCACAATCAGCCATAATTCATTATCATATACAGCAATTCCGGCTCATAACATAATAGACTTCCATCAGCCAACATCATCAAACTCAAAAAGTCATCATTCAAGCCATAAATCATTTTTTCTCAATTCACTTTACTTTGAAATAAAAAATAAAATTCTTTCCAGCCTTGGCTTTAAAATTCCCATTCCTTAAATCATTTCAGGCGTATAAGCCACTTTTACTCAAAGTAGGTTCCCTTTTCAAAACAAAGCCACCATCGGCATCCTCTTTCCAAAACATCCAAAACCATGGAAAATTAAATATCTCTTCTGAAATATTCAAAATCATCCATCCAACAACAGAATTTTGTAACAAAAGTTCCTCGGCAGAGTCTCAAGTCTATAGGGGAGCATAACATAATTCATTTCCTCAAATTCATTTAAAATCTGTAAAACCTTAATTTTCTTGATTTGAATAAACAAAAATAAGAGTAGAATTTAAGCCAAACCAAGTCGTGTAGTCAGTTACTCCAACCTCATTTTCAAAATTCTTTCTTTTACATAAACTAAAACTAATTTTAATCCCATGCTAAAAATCTAAAACGTTTCCAACGGCTCGGAAATCACTTTAGTTTTTCTAAATCGGAACTTTAAAGGATACTTTAAACTTTTCCAAAACATCGTAAAAATAAGATTTATCAATCAAGATTCAAGTCCTTCTAAAACCACTAAAATTCCTCCAATTGAACTCCTCAAGTTAATTTCAAACACATAAACCCTTTTTACCTTAAAACAGCTTAAGACACAAGCTCCTTCTAAATGTCTTGCACCCAAAGGTAAAAATACTTTTCTTAAGAAACAAAGCTGAATCATAGTTATCTTTTCAATAATTCATTTCGAAACACAATTCTTCACCTTTGTAAATAGTTCAAATAAAATAGTACAAGTCTTAGACTCATAACTCTCCAAATAACATTTCGAGTAAAACCTGGGATTTTTGCAGAAATTTTGACAGCACCTCCCCTAAAACATGGACTCTGCCACCCTTTTTGGGTCCCATCCAAACCATTCCACAACCCTCTTTAAAGGGTTCAAAAATAAATCAGCTCAAAATCCAACCGAATCCAAAGGTGCATTTCCATTTTCATATTCCAAGAAAACCAACAAACTCAAATCAATTTCCAATGGATTAAACTTGATTTCAAAGCTTTAAAGAAGTGACTTTAAAGAAACACTTCAAAACCGTCCATTTCACAAAACCAAATAATAATTGAATCAACCAAGCGTTCATATTTATCCAAGACAACCAAATATACATAAGACGTATACAATCACTTAAGGATACATTTTTACCACATAATATCCATATATAATAATTCCAATTTAAAAAAAATATGCTTTTTTAAAAGGCCCCTACCTCAATACGCAAAACCACAGCCCAAACACCTCACAAAGTTCTTTTCGCCTCAACCTGAATCGACGGCAACCAAAACCTCGGCTCCACTTGCTCTCTCAAAAGCCGAAACAGCTTCAAATGCCACAAGTAAACTCGGATTCTAACTCCTAGAACCATTAACATCAAAAATACTTTATTACACAGAACAGAACACTAACGCAGGGCTTTAGAAATAAAAATACTTACAGAACTAGAGAAACGAAACAGTGGCGAGCTCTGAACCAGTTTGGCAGCGGCCCCGGCAGCCACCTCAAGCGGCAACGACAACCGGACTCCGGCGATGGTGACTAAAATCCACATACAAAGACAATAAAGTTTCCGAAAAATCAAGAGAAACGAAACCCAATACTTAAAACCAAGCAGTGGATCTCATTGGCAGCAGAGGCATTTCTAGCGGCAGAGGCTCGGCCTGAAGATTCAGCGGTGGTCCTGGAAGTCATAGAACCACCCCCGGTGGTCAGAAACAAAGAGACACAGCTTCCTTCTCCTGCAGCGACACCTCCGGTGGCAACCTCCGTGTCTTCTCTATCCTGCTCAAGCTCCTCTTTTTGGAAACCCCAACGGCGACAGCGGCGGCACAGCAGCTCGGCCACGGCGTCTTCTTTAGTGATGACAAATCAGCGACAGTTTCTCGTAGCAGCAGCGAGTGCGAAAGATGGCAACGGGCCTTCGGTGGCGGCAAGCTCGCAACAGAAGGGCCTCAGTGGTCAGCCTTTCAGCACAACGACCACACAAAGGTTTCCCTCTTTCTCCTCGTGCTCGCCTCTTTCTCTCTCCTCCATCGATGGTGACGACGACGGCATCGACTGCAGCGGCGGCGCGACGCGGTGAGGGTGACGGCGACACGTTGAGATTCCCTCCTCCTCTCCTCTACCGCAGCTCTTTGTCTCTCTCCCTTTCTGCTTCTTTTTCTTTCTTTCATGGTGAAGGAAACCGTGTGTGTGTTGCTGCTGCTGGGTCTTGGGGGAAAGGATAACTGGGTTAGGGTTTTCTCAATTTGGGAATTATGGTTTAGGTAAAATAAGGTTTAAGGGTAGTTTTGTAATTTCAAATAATAATAGGGATAATATAGTAATTAGAAATAAATTTTAATCCAACAATAATAATGTATAAAAATACTATAATTAATTTCTTTAATTTTCAAAACAGCAGTATTAATATTTTAAAATATTAATTATTTAGTCCAAATCATATAAAATTCTTATTATTGCATAACTATCAACTTTATAATTTAAATATAGAAAATAATTCAGTAATTGTAAAATTGGATAATAATCTTAATTTATTTCAAATTCAATTAATCAAAACTTACTTTACTTATCTTTAATAAAGAAATTTTTGAAATTAAGGCTACAAAAATATTGAATTTGAAATTAGCTCATAATAGCCCTTTTTCAAAAGTTCTGGGTCTTACAGCCTCCACACATGCCAAGCCGGCATTCCCACATCTCATCCACCGCCTCTGTGATGCCTCGAGCGTGCGCCTAGAAAATAATATTCTTATCCCTATAGAGAGACTGATCTTTAGGATGACCATAAAGTATGCCAAAGAGTATGCACGAGCCCCGAGAGAAGTGCCAGCAGTAGAAGGAGAGCCGATTCTCCCTCTTCAGCAAGAGCAACCATGATGCCTTAGGGATGCTACTTCCTACTGCAAGAGTATTATCATCAGCAGACCTCCTCCATTGAGCAGCTAAGAAGTGAGCCAGGATGATCATGGTGCACTCCTTCAGCAGGTTTTGGCTGAGCAGCAAATTTCGCGCCAGGAGCTCACCTAGATGAGACTTGTTATAGGGCGACTGAGAGGATACCCGAGAGCTCAGCCTGATAGAGGAGACGACTGCAAGAATGACTGAGGTGGTTGAGTTTTCTTTTATACTATTTTCCCTTTTCAGTTCTTATTTTGTTTTTTTCTGTTTCCTGTTGCATTATTTTTTGTCTCTGCATGAGCTTTAGTATTTTCAATCTTTTTTAATTTTATTTTAGTTTAATTCAGTTGCTTTTATTTCTATTTTGAAAAGATGTCTCATGTATAGCTTATTGAGCTTAAGTTCAAAAAGAAAAAGAAGAGAAAGGTGGTGTAATGCAAGAGTAGTTGAGTTTATATTCAAAGTTGTGTTATTTAATTATATGTGGTGGTGTTTATTTGTGATTTTGAATACATGACAAAGAACAATGCATATTTGATCTTGGAATCAAGGATGTTAACTCATGATGAACAGGAATTTAGAAAAGCATTATGAATTTTCTAAATTAAACAAGAAGTTGATCCTGAAACAAAAGAAACAACAAGAAAAAAAGAATAAAAAGCAAGGCCCAAGGCTTTGAGCATCAATGACTAGTGTTCCGAGGGTTACCTGAAACTGTAGGTCGATCTCGGATGAGATCTTCTGTACTGATCGAAAATGATGGGTCCGGCTTGTGCGTGGCGGCCAGAGCTGTCAAGTCCGACTTGTTGGACTGGCAATGCTGCTGATCCTTTGTCACTAAAGGGCGGTGGTACCTGCAAGGGACTCTGATGCTTAAGTTAGCAAGGGTATTGAGCAGGTTTTATGTGGAATCAGAGTATGAGTTATACCTGGGGGCTCCAGTGTATTTATAATGTTGTGGAGTGATCTTTTCTAGGGATAAGATAGTTATCTTATCTTATCTTGAAGGGAACCACCCTTATCTCTATAGGCTTGGGCTACCTTTGGATTCGGGTCATGTTCCTCTGTTTGGGCCCTTTTTGGGCTTTCCTGGTGATTTGGCCGAGCTCTTGAAGAAGAGGTCGGTCGAGGTGTTGTCAAATAACCTGGGTCGGACAGCTTGACCCAGGGTTTGAATAATGCCCCTGCTCGAGTGCGGTCTTCCTCTTGAGGTCGAGTCCTTAGTTTTAGAATTTCGATCCTTCTCTGGAGAAGTCGAGCTCGAGCATTATCAATTTTTTTTGTAGAGATTCCTCTGAATGCGGAACGTTTTTCTTTTTCCTTCATCCTTTGAAAACGCGCATCCCTTTGCTTTGGGAATTTGCGAGGGTTTAATAACCCATTGATTCTTTTAATGCTCCGTTTCTTTTGCCTCACACTTTTTGAATTTTCACAAAAAATGGTTTTATCTTCTCTATTTTCTTGCTTGCTGTAACTTCCCCCTTTTCTTTCTATTCTTACGTTTTGGCTTGCCTGGGACTTGCGTTTTTCGTGTTTCTCTCTGTGACGCCCTTGGGGGTTGTTGGCGCTTCCATTGCTTTGACGGCAATTCCTAATCTCTTTGTCTTCAACTTCTTCTGTACTCTCCTCCTTTTTCAGGTTGGTTCTTCTTTCTTCTTTGTTTGCATTGTTCTATTCTTGGTAAAGTCTTGAGTTTTCGTGGGAAAGCTTTGAACCTTTTCGTGTTACCATCCTTGGTTGTCACTATGATGCATGTTTTCTGGTTTTCTTTTGACTTTATGCATGCTCTTAGGTGGATATCCTTGGTATTCTGTCACTGTTAGGGCTTCGCATGTTGTCGCTGCTTTTCTAATCGTACTTTTGATTTTGAGGGTTTATGGGTTACTGTTTGCTTCTTTTAAAAAAGATTGCTCCTTTGATGATCAGAATAGTTCAGTTGGTAGTTTTCTTTATAGAAGATAATGATTTTCTGGTGGCTTGCTTTATAGACTTTTTCCTGAGTCCTTACTCTTGTCCCTGCCTCCAAAGGATGCCCCGAGACCTTGGTGTGTGTCTTGGGGTTTTCCTTTTACTGTTTGTATTGCTCTGAGTCATGTTTGTCCGAGCTGTTTTGATTAGTAATCTATTTTATTTTTCTTTCTGTAGGACTAGTTGGCCATGTCTTCTCGTAAAAATATTGTTGAGACGTCTTCCAAGGTTCCTGAGCGTATGTCCGACTGGCTGGACTCCCTCGTGTTGATGTGTGTCTCTGTGGTAGATGCTGAGTTCTGTGCAGAGCTGAGAAAACGTCATAGGATTTGTAGTAATCGTGCCCAGGAGAAAGATTATGAGTTTGTAGCACCTGCTCCTGATGAGAGGGTTTGTTTCCCGACCTTGGTTCAGGGGGAGCGTCCTTTCTTTTATGCCTATGACTATTTTTTCAACCAGCTGAACATTACTTTCCCTTTAACTTCTTTCGAGACTGACTTGTTGTGGTCGTGTAACGTTGCTCCATCCCAGCTTCATCCGAACTCTTGGGGTTTTATTAAGATCTTTCAGTTGCTCTGCCAAGAATTAGATGTCACACCTTCTCAAACTCTCTTTCTATATCTCTTTGTTTTGACCAAGCCGGGGACTACCAAAAAGAAAGCTTCTTGGGTTTCTTTCAGGTCTGCCCAAGGGCACAAAGTTTTTTCCATGTATGATGAGTCCTTTAGGGACTTTAAGAACTACTTTTTCAAGGTTCGAGCTGTTGAGGGAGCTTGACCTTTTGTCTTAGAGGCGAATGGTGAATCTGCCTTCGCTTTGTGTTGGCAAAGAAATGTTGTAGTGTCTCGATACTCATGGGAGATGCTTGATGAGGTCGAGTAGGCCTTTGTAATTGTGTTAGAGGATATTTGGGGGGAACCTCCCCACCTTGACACAAAGAGATTTTTGTGGGACCCTTCTCTTGTCCGAGCCGAACTGGGTAGTGACCGACTTCTTTTGTTATGTTTTGTTTGTTTTTACTTCTTTTCCTTCTGTTTTGTAACTTGTTTTGATTTGTTTTTCAGTGATGACCAAGACCAATGATTCCATGAAGGCCTTTAAAAAGGCGAGGAAGGCTACTGCTGTGCAGAATATTTCGGCCAAGGCTGCAAGGGAGAGATCTTCTCAAGTTCCTCCTAAGAGACCGATCTCGAGTTCTACTGGGCCGAGGAGGGTGATCCTAACACCTTAGATACATTTAGTTAATCCTCCCCAGACCTCTGCTACTGCTTCTTCTCCTACTACCGCTCCTCCTCCGAAAAGACCCCAGATTGTCGAGCCTTTTAATCTAGACGCTCCCAACTTTGATGCTGTCGGGTTTGTTGATCAAAAAATTGGTCCTTATGGTGTCATGCCTACTGATGATGTATCCATTCTTCGTCACTTGGATTTTATCACTCGGAGTGGTATTAAACTGGCACACATGGGAGCAGCTTTATACTGGACCGCTCAAGATCTTCCTATCCATGCTACAAAGGCCTTTATGGAGGAGGCCAAGTCGGAATTTGATCGGATTAAGGGCTTGAAGAAGGAGCTTGAGGTGAAAGTGGCCAAGTTGGGGAGAGAGTTGGAGGGGGAGAAGACTTGGGTTGTAGCCTTGGCGGCTTCTGCCAAGTTATCTGAAGATATGGCTTTGAAGCATAAGGATAGCTATGTTACAACTTACAGGGAGATGATGGGTCTTAGGGAACATTTGGAGTCTGCCCGAGCTGACTATGCCAAGCTCCAAGGTCATCTTGTGGGCAGTGTAAATGCTATTTATGAGAATCTAAGGGACCAAGTTCGAGTTCTTGTGCCCGATCTTGACCTTACTCTTTTTAGTTTGGACAACATCGTAAAAGATGGTAAGATTATCCCGGATAACCCTGATGATGATGAAGTCGACCCTCCTCCTGTTCCTGCTACCAAAGTCTCTGTCGTGCCGTCTTCTCCAACGCTTGTAGCTGAGGTCGGTCATCCCGAGTTGGATCCTGATATCAGATCCTAAACCGTCCTGATGGGACTGTTGATGCTGTCCCTCTTCAGACTCGTCCTCCTTCACCTCGAGATGCTGCCACTGGAGAATCTTTGAATCCGTTGTAGTTTTTGGTTATGAATCTTGATATGTATAGCCCGGTCTGTGGGCCTTAAACTCTTTTAATTTTGTTGCTTCTGTCTGCTGGATACTTTTAGTTTGCTTCTTTGTTAGCAACTTTATTTTTGAAAAAACAAAGGTAGTTTTTCAGGCTCTTTGGGGTTGACTTCAGGTGGCCTCTTGAGTCCTGTTATTATTATAACCTTGTTTCTTGTGTGATATGCTTGTTTGCGCCTATCTGACACCTTTTATGCCTTTGGAATGTTGGAGCCTTGTCATCCGACCTCTTTTGATCGCCTTCATACTTGCATACTTGTATGCCCTCTGTCGGCCGACCTCTTCATCTCGGCTTGGAGTTATTTCTAGTAATCCATTTTGATTGGGCCTTTATCAGGTCTTTTTTCTATGAATTTACTTTTGTATAACTTTTGGAATTTTGGTCAGTTCGACTTTGGCATGTTGGTCCCTTCTAAGTTATTTTTAGTGATCCATTTCATTTGGACCTTTGTCAGGTCTCTTTTATGGATTACTTTTTATGACTTTATTCATGGGAGACTGTTCATACCCGGGGTCATCTGTCCGACCCGAGATGTTCTACAGACAAAACGACCGACCTCTTCAGGTCAGGACAATCCGACCTCTTCTCAAAGAGCTTGGCCAAGTTGTCAGGAAAGCCCAAAGAAGGGCCCAAATGGAGGACCGCGCACCAAAGCCCAAGGCAGTCCAAGCCTAGAGGGAGAAGGGCGATTCCCTTGAAGATAAGGTGACCTCACTCAAAAGATAAAGATAAGATAAGATAACTAACTTATCTTATCTATGAAGGTCGCTCTACAGCATTATAAATACGCTAGAGCACCCAGGTATAACTCATACTCTGATTCTACTCAATACCTGCTTAATACCCTTGCTAACTTAAGCATCGGAGTCCCTTGCAGGTACCCCCCACCCTCTGGGGATGAAGGATCAGCACCGCCATCAAGTCCAACAAGTCGGACCCCACAGCTCCGACCAGTACAGAAGATCTCGTCTGAGATCGACCTACAGTTTCAGGTAACCCTCGAAACATTGGCGCCGTTGCCGGGGACCTGGAAGTCATCCCATCATCATGGCGGATGATCACGACAACGATCACACTTCAGATCTAGAAGATAGAACACAGCACAAAAATGCAGACACCACACCAAAAGATAGTTCCCAACTTAACAACAAGAAGAACACTCCAAACACGGGAGCCATGGATGCACTTCAAGACCATTTAAAACAACTTGAAGAAGAAGCCCTACGTCAACGAGAGGCCGAGAAAGACCTACAAAGGGAAATAAGGTGACGCTGGGAATTGGAGGAAAAACTCCGAAAACTTGAAGCCGATATCAAGACCAAAGCCAACCGATCCTCTCCTGAGGATAGCTCCCACAGGGAACAAGATCTATTCACCAAGGAAATCATGAAGACCAAAATCCTAAAGGATTTTAAACTCCCATATATGGCCTTATACGATGGCACTACAGATCCCGGCCATCATCTCAGCAATTTCAGAAGTAGAATGTACCTCACTGATACCTCAGATGCAGTTCGTTGCAAAGCCTTTCCGACTACTTTGACGAAGACACCAATTAGATGGTTCAACAATCTACTGCCTAGGTCCATCTCGAGTTTTGACGATTTGGCCAATAAATTTTGGCCAGATTCTCTATCCAAAAAGAAAAAGCTAAACACGCTCCAAGTCAATTAGGAATCAGGCAAGGAGAACAGGAAACCCTTCGTAACTACCTGGAAAGATTCAACAAGACATGCTTGGACATACAGAACCTACCAACAGAGGCCGCCATTACGGGCCTCATTAATGGCTTGTGAGAAGGACCTTTTAGCCAATCTATATCAAAAAAATGCCCCACATCTTTGAATGAGGTATAGGAACGAGCAGAGAAGTACATCAACATGGAGGAAAACTCCCGACTAGGAGAGACCTCGAAAGCCGGATTCAGCTCCCGGGATAGGGACAAAGATTCCAAAAAAAAGAAAGATTGACATGGAGAGAAAATCAAAAAATACCACAATTACACCCCCCTGAGGGTGTCTCTTGTGGATGTTTACAGAAAGGTTTGCAATACTGAGAAAATACCCCCAGCTCGGCCACTCAAAGGCAAAAAAGGAGGAAGAAACCGGGCTAAATATTGTGAATACCATCGGATCCGTGGGCATTCCACCAATGAGTGTTTCGATTTAAAAAATGTCATAGAAAAACTAGTAAGAGAAGGAAAGCTAGATCGATATCTGGCCACCCGTAACGATGAGCAAAGAAAAAGAAGAAGAGTAGAAGATGTTGGATAGACTGAGCGATCACCTCGTACACCAGAAAGACATATGGTGCACGAAATTGTGATATCTAACAATGGCATTCAACTTGGTATGCGTATCTACTAACTCAGCACTTTCTTGTAAGGGTCGATCCCACAGAGATTGTTGGTATGGAGCAAGCTATGGTCATCTTGTAAATCTCAGTTAGGCGGATTCAAATGGTTATAATGGTTTTCAAAAATAATAATAAATAAAGCATAAAATAGATGAAAGAGATACTTATGTAAATCCTTGGTGTAAATTCCAGATAAGTGTATGGAGATCCTTTGTCCCTTCTGAATCTCTGCTTTCCTACTGCCTTCATCCAATCCTTCATACTCCTTTCCATGGCAAGCTGTATGTAGGGCATCACTGTTGTCAATGGCTACTTCCCATCCTCTATCACAGCACAGCTAATCATCTTTCGGTTCTCGATCATGTCGGAATAGAATCAATTGATTCTTTTGCGTCTGTTACTACGCCCAACAATCGCGAGTTTGAAGCTCGTCACAGTCCTTCAATCCCTGAATCCTACTCAGAATACCACAGACAAGGTTTAGACTTTCCGGATTCTCAAGAATGGCCGCCAATAATTCTAGCTTATACCACGAAGATCCTGATTAAGGAATCCAAGAGATACACGCTAGTTCTAAGGTAGAACGGAAGTGGTTGTCAGTCACGCGTTCATAGGTGAGAATGATGATGAGTGTCACGGATCATCACATTCATCATGTTGAAGTGCAACGAATATCTCATAATAAGAATAAGCTGAATTGAATAGAAGACAGTAATACTTTGTATTAAAACTCGAGGTAGAGCAGAGCTCCACACCTTAATCTATGGTGTGTAAAAACTCCACCGTTGAAAATACAAAAGTGATGGTCCAGGCATGGCCGAATGGCCAGCCCCCGTGAACGTGATCAATAGTCTCCTAAGATGAACAATTGATTAAAACTGAGACCAAAGATTGGACACTAGTACAATAGTAAAAAGTTCTATTTATACTAGACTAGCTACTAGGGTTTACAGAAATAAGTCTAAGTGCAGAAATCCACTTCTGGGGCCCACTTTGGTGTGTGCTTGGGCTGAGCTTGAGCTTTACATGTGCAGAGGCTTTTCTTGGAGTTAAACATCAAGTTGTAACGTCTGTTTGGCGTTTAACTCTGGTTTGTGACGTGTTTCTGGCGTTTTACTCCATAATGCAGCATGGAACTGGCGTTGAACGCCAGTTTGCATCATCTTAACTTGAATAAAGTGCAAACTATTATATATTGATGGAAAGCCCTGGATGTCTATGTTCCAACGCCGTTGAGAGCTTTCCATTCTGAGATCTGTAGCTCCAGAAAACTTATTTCGAGTGAAGGGAGGTCAGAATCCAATAGCATCAACAGTCCTTTGTCAGCCTGAATCAGATTTTTGCTCAGGTCCCTCAATTTTAGCAAGAAAATACCTGAAATCATAGAAAAACATACAAACTCATAGTAAAATCTAGAAATGTAAATTTTGCATAAAAACTAATGAAAACATCCCTAAAAGTAACTAGATCCTACTAAAAACTACTTAAAAACAATGCCAAAAGGCGTATAAATTATCCGCTCATCAACATCTCCACATGATACACGGCAGATTCGCCGGGGGAGGAATCTCCAAATCATCTCGCAAAAGACATCTCAAAGACGTATATCATGTCGTAGGGAAGGAGAAAGCACCTGACATCCCCGCAATTACTTTCACCAAAGAAGACGTATCTGGCATCACTTCAGGACATGACGATCCCATGGTCATCACTATTATACTGCTAAACGCAAATCTCCACCGCATGCTCATAGACCAGGGGAGCTCCGCCAATATCTTATTTAAAACTACCTTCGACAAGCTCAGCTTGGAAGAAAAAGAACTCATAGCATATCCGGATAGCCTGTTCGGACTAGGAGATACCCTGGTTCAACCGATGGGATACATCTCGTTACACACAACCTTTGGAAAGGGAAGCCATTCAAGAACACTCAAGATAGATTACATCGTAGTCAGTGTAAGTTTAGCCTACAATGCCCTAATAGGTAGGACAACGTTGAATCAGCTCGGTGCAATAGTCTCCACTCCACATCTATGCGTGAAGTTCCCAACTGCAGGGGGAATAGCAACGATAAAAGCAGATCAGAAGATGGCACGCCACTGTTACAATGAAAGTCTAAACCTCAGAGGTAGAGGAGAAGAATTCCACACAATCGTACTTGACGGAATTCAGAGGCGGGAAGAACTCCGCCCGCAACATGAAGGTGAAATAGAGAAAATCCAGATCGGGGATACCCCAGACCAAACGACCAATATCGGCACATTCCTAAAAGGAAACACAAAAGAATCACTGTTTCTACGAGATAACGTCGACCTCTTTGCATGGAAGGCCGCAGACATGCCAGGCATAGATCCCAAGTTAATATGCCACAAGCTAGCAGTCTACCCGGGATCTCGGCCGATGCAACAGAGGTGCAGAAAGCTGGGACCAGAACGCTCTCAAGCTGTGGAGGAGCATATACAAGCTCTACTGGAGGCAGGTTTCATAAGAGAAGTCAAATACCCACTATGGCTTGCTAACGTCGTCTTGGTGAAAAAATCAAACGGGAAGTGGCAAATGTGCACTAACTACACTGATCTCAACAAAGCCTGCCTAAAAGATCTTTATCCACTCCCAAGCATCGATGCACTGGTCAATGCCGCCTCCGGATACAAATACCTCTCCTTTATGGACGCATACTCGGGATACAACCTAATCCCAATGTACCCACCCGACCAAGAAAAAACCTCATTCTTAACCCCGAAGGCAAACTACTGCTACATTGTCATGCCCT
This sequence comes from Arachis duranensis, assembly GCF_000817695.3. NCBI lineage: Eukaryota > Viridiplantae > Streptophyta > Magnoliopsida > Fabales > Fabaceae > Arachis > Arachis duranensis. Next base: position 34,222,518 of record NC_029777.3, read on the forward strand.
TCGGTCTTAAAAATGCGGGAGCCACTTATCAAAGATTAATGAATAAAGTTTTTTCGGATCATATCGGAAAAATCATGGAAGCCTACGTGAACGACATGCTAGTAAAAACACGAAACGAAGAGATGCTATCATCCGATCAAACCCAAATATTCGACACTATAAGATGACATGGTATGCGACTCAATCCCACAAAATGCACCTTCGCAGTAGAAGCCGGTAAATTCTTGGGTTTTATGATTAAACAGAGAGGAATCGAGGTAAACCCAGATAAATGTCGGGCCATACTCGACATGAAAAGCCCGACTTGTGTCAAAGAGGTACAACAACTCAATGGGAGGTTGGCAGCCTTGTCCAGATTCCTGGCCAGATTGGCAATAAGATCTCTCCCCTTTCTACGCCACTCTAAGGAAGGGAAAGGAGTTCGAATGGACAGTAGAGTGCGAGCAAGCCTTCCAAGATTTCAAAAGATTCCTAGGACAGCCACCTATACTAACTCGACCATAGGAAGGAGAGCCACTCATAGTGTACCTCGCGGTCGGAAGTTGGGCGATAGCCTCAGCACTAGTCTGAGACGACGACAATGGGCAACAGCCCGCATACTTCATCAGCAAAGCATTACAAGGATCCGAGCTGAACTACCAGAAAATAGAAAAGTTTGCTTACGCTCTCATATTAACATCACGACGACTTCGCCCATACTTCCAGGCCCACACCATTAAAATTCGGACCAACTAGCCCATAAAAAGGATCTTACAAAAAACAGACCTGGTGTGGAGAATCTTGTAATGGGCAGTCGATTTGTCCGAATTTGATCTTCAATACAAAGCTCGGACGGCCATCAAATCACAATACCTAGCCGACTTTATTACAGAATTCACAGGCACACTGGAAATCCCCATAGAATGGAATCTCTACGTGGACGGTTCCTCAAATAAAATGGGAAGCGGCGCAGGCATGATTATTGAAAGCGACCAGGGAACCCAAATCGAACTCTCCCTCAAATTCGGGTTCCCTGCCTCAAACAATCAAGCAGAATATGAGGCACTACTAGCTGGTTTAAAGCTGGCTAGGGAGGTTGGAGCTCAAAAGCTTACCATCTTCAGTGATTCATAGGTGGTTACTTCACAAATAGCAGGAAGCTACCAAGCCAAAGACCCCATTATGAAAAAGTACTTGGACAAAGCCAAAGAATAGCTCAGCCAATTCAGAGAACATGAGGTCCATCATATACCCCGAGAACAGAACACCCGAGCCGACGCACTCTCAAAACTAGCCAGCACCAAACCAAGGGGCAACAATAGAAGCCTCATCCAAGAAATTCTACAGAATCCATCAATCTCAGAAGAAGAAAAAGTCATGGCCATAATAGGTCACGATCAAGGATGGATAACTCCCATAATTAACTACCTCAAAACAGAAGCATTCCCCACAGAGGAAAAGGAGGCAAAGAGGTTGAAACGGGAGGCACAATATTATACTATCATAAATAATACTCTATACAAAAGAGGGATTTCAATACCACTGCTAAAATGTGTACCGACTTCCAATACAAAGAAAGTCCTAGAAAAGGTATACGGTGGCATTTGCGGCAACCACCTCGGAGCGCAGGCACTCACCAAAAAAGTACTTCGGGCAGGATTTTATTGGCAAACTCTACAAAAGGAAGCCATAGAATTTGTAAAGACATGCTCATCATGTCAGAAACATGCCAACTTTCACATCGCCCCACCAGAGGAACTCATCAACGTGACCTCACCTTGGCCATTCGCGAAATGGGGACTCGATCGTCTCGGACCCTTTCTTCAAGAATCGGGACAAGTCAAATTCCTCATAGTGGGAATAGACTACTTCACAAAGTGGATTAAGGCAGAACCCCTGGCAAATGCCACTGCTCAAAGAAGTCAAAAATTCCTATATAGAAACATCGTCACAAGGTTTGGAGTTCCATACTCCATCACCACAGACAATGGTACTCAGTTCACAGATGCAGGCTTCAGAAAGCTAGTGGCCGACTTGAATATAAGACAATAATTCACCTCTATTGAACATCCCCAAGCCAATGGACAAGCTGAAGCTGCCAACAAAGTCATACTGATTGGGTTGAAGCAGAGATTACAGGACGCAAAAGGAGCCTGGGCCGAGGAGCTCCCACAGGTCTTATGGGCATACCGAACAACGCCGCATTCCACCACAAAGGAATCACCCTTCCAATTAGCATATGGAATGAAGGCGATGGTCCCAGTAGAGATTGAAAAAAGGTCATCTAGAGTGATCCACTATAGTGAAGAAGCCAACTCCCAACTTCAAATGGAAGAGCTCGACCTACTTCCAGAAGTCCGAGAAAGAGCTCGGATAAGGGAAGAGGCATTAAAACGACGAATGGCTTCCAGATACAATCAAAAGGTAATACAGCAGGCCTTTGCAGAGGGCGACCTCATTCTAATCCGAAACGACATCGGAACAACTCGACCCGGAGAAGAAAAGCTAGCAGCAAACTAGAAAGGACCCTACTGAGTCATAGAAGTGCTGGGAAAGGGCTACTACAGGCTTTCTAAACTCGACGGGCAAGAGCTCCCTAGGTCATGGCACGCCTGCAACCTAAGAAGGTACTATAGTTAGGGATGATAATGGACCTTGGACAAGGCACACTCTTTTTCCTGAAATGGTTTTTTAATGAGGCGCAAAGACAAGACCTACAAATCACCCGACTTAAGGAATTAACCTCCCGCATGTATATATTTGCATTTTCTTTTAATAAAATCTGTTTAGATCTTCTATAATTGTTCAAGCCGCATTATTCTGAAACATTCATCATCCGATTATAAAGCTACAGATCGACAGAAAGTGAAAATCAAATTCACTGCACGATCGTAACAAAGACAAAAGATGAAAACCAAGCTCATTAAAAAGTCGACCAAACGAGGGTTAAAACCCAATCTCTACAAAATCGGCAAAGATGAAAATAGAATAATGCAAGAAGTTATAGAAAGTGATCCATAGAAAGGATTTGACGAGGTCCTAATAAAATGGATTGCTATGAAATAACTTAAAGACTGGCCGGCATAGAGAAGTCGGACTAGCCACAATAACCAAAGTTATAAGTAAAGCCCTGGAAAGAGGTCTGGCCAGCCCTATAAAAGAGGATTACTATAACTTAGAAGAGCCCGACATGACGAAGTCGGACTGCCACGAACAAGTTACAAAGGTAATCCATAAAAGAGACCTGAACAAGGTCCAAGAAAGAGGATTACAAAGAAACTCGACAGGGCCCGACATGACGAAGTCGGCCCAAAATATAAAGCAACAAAGGTAATCCCTGAAAGAGACCTGAACAATGTCCAAGAAAGAGGATTACCAAGCAACTCGACAGGGCCCGACATGACGAAGTCGGCCCAAAATATAAAGCAACAAAGGTAATCCCTGAAAGAGACCTGAAGAAGGTCCAAGAAAGACAAGTAACTCGACAGGGCCCGACATGACGAAGTCGGCCCAAAATATAAAGCAACAAAGGTAATCCCTGAAAGAGACCTGAAAAAGGTCCAAGAAAGAGGACTACCAAGTAACTCGACATGGCCCGACATGACGAAGTCAGACCAAAAAATAAAGCAATAAAGGAAATCCCTGAAAGAGACCTGAACAAGGTCCAAGAAAGAGGACTACCAAGTAACTCAACAGGGCCCGACATGACGAAGTCGGCCCAAAATATAAAGCGACAAAGATGATCCCTGAAAGAGACCTGAACAAGGTCCCAGAAAGGGGATTACCAAGTAACTCGATAGGGCCCGACATGACAAAGTCGGCCCGAAAACTACAAAAGTAACCCCTGAAGGAGACCTAAATAAGGTCCAAAAAAGAGGGTTACTAACAACAACTTGGACAAGTCGACATAACGAAATCAGCAACCGCAGTGACCTGAACAAAGAACATAACAAATTGACGGAAATAACATCAGGCAAAGCCAATCCAAAGAGGTCAGACAAAGAAAAACATTCCCAAAACCTAGAAAGACACCAAGTTGAGTACAAGCAGGCATAAAAACTACTAGTTATGATAAAAAGAAAACTTCAGAGGCCACCAAGAACAGCCCCAAAAGCTCAGAAACTACTTTGTTTTTCAAATAAAATTGCCAAACAAGCAACTAAAAAGTTGTCAACAGTCAGCAAAACATCATTTACAAAATAAAGAGTTTAAAAGCCTACAAGCTGGGCTATCTACACAAGCAATCAGAAAACTCATTTAAACAGCTGAAGGCTTCTGATGAGCGGATAATTTGTACGCTTTTGGCATTATTTTTAGTATGATCTAGTTAGTTTTTAGTATATTTTTATTAGTTTTTAGTTAAAATTCACTTTTCTGGACTTTACCATGAGTTTGTGTGTTTTTCTGTGATTTCAGGTATTTTCTGGCTGAAATTGAGGGACCTGAGCAAAAATCTGATTCAGAGACTAAAAAGGACTGCAGATGCTGTTGGATTCTGGCCTCCCTGCACTCGAAGTGAATTTTGTTACAAAATAAGGCGTTGGAAAGTAGACATCCTGGGCTTTCCAGCAATATATGATAGTCTATACTTTGCCCAAGATTTGATGGCCCAAACCGGCGTTCAAAGTCACCCTCAGAATTCCCAGCGTTAAACGCCGGAACTGTCACCAAAATGGGAGTTAAACGCCCAAACTGGCACTAAAGCTGGCGTTTAACTCCAAGAAGAGTCTCTACACGAAAATGCTTCATTGCTCAGCCCAAGCACACACCAAGTGGGGCCGGAAGTGGATTTTTATGTCATTTACTCATCTCTGTAAACCTTAGGCTACTAGTTTTCTATAAGTAGGACCTTTTACTATTGTATTTTCATCTCTGGACATCTAGTTCTTAGATCATTGGGAGGCTGGCCATTCGGCCATGCCTAGA
>NC_029777.3:34228046-34229828 GCF_000817695.3 Arachis duranensis
AGTTTTTGGCGCCGCTGCCGGGGATTGTTGAGTTTGGACAACTGACGGTTCATCTTATTGCTTAGATTAGGTATTTTTTTCGGAATTCTTGAAGATGAATTCTAGATTTTCATGATGATTTATTGAAGTTTGGCTGGCTGTGAAGCCATGTCTAATTTCATTGGACCGAGGTTTCAACTTATCATCACAAAAGCTTGTTGACTTCTATCAATCTTGCTTTTGGAGCAGTGATCTGCTAAGGCTTGGCTGGCCATTGGCCATGTCTAGTGTTTTGGACCGAAGCTTTCCTTGAAAGCTTGGCTGGCTGTGAAGCCATGTCTATTTCCTGGACCGGAGTCTTAGACTAGCATTGCACTGATTCCTGGAATTCTCATTAAGAATTTTGATACTTTTATTTTCTTTTTCCACTTAATTTTCGAAAAAAGCACAAAAAATTTTTTTTTTCTTGTTTGAGTCTAGTGTCTCATGTTAAGTTTGGTGTCAATTGCATGCATTCATTCATGTGTCTTAGTGATCTTCAAGATGTTCTTGATGATTTCTTACTCTAATCTTTAAATTCTCTTGACGTGAGTGTTTTGTGTGTCTCATATGCATTCTCATTTTATTAGTGTCAGTAGTATACAAACTGCTAAGTTTGGTGTCTTGCATGCATTGTTATTTGATTCTTGTTGCATTTTGATTTTTTTTTCTTATTATTAAAAATCCAAAAATACTTTTTATGTGTGTCTTCTCAAGTCAATAATACAGAGAATTGAAGATTCAGAACATACAGCAGAGGAATTACACAGAAAAAGCTGGGCGTTCAAAACGCCCAGTAAGGAAGGCAAACTGGCGTTTAAACGCCAGCCAGGGTACCTGGTTGGGCGTTTAACGCCCAAAAGGGTATAGTTTTGGGCGTTAAACGCCAGGATGGCACAAGAGGGAAGATTTTGTTTTTAATGCAGATTTTTTTTCAGTTTTCAAACTTTTTCAAAATCAAATCTTTTTCAAATCATATCTTTTCAATCATATGTTTTCAAAATCAATTTCTTTCTATTTTTAAAAATACTTGCTATCGATCAATGATTTGATTCAACATTTCAAGTATGTTGCCTTTTCTGTTGAGAAAGGTTTAATGTTTGAATCATATCTTTTCTTGTTAGCCAAGTCATTAATTTTCAAAATCTTTTTCAAAAATCACTTGATTTCTTTTCCACTTTCATTTTCGAAAATCAATTAGTGTTTTTCAAAAAAATGTTTTCAAAATCTTCTACTTAATTTTCGAAAATTACTTCCCTTCTTCTCACATCCTTCTATTTATGGACAAACACTATTCCTTAATGCGAAATTCGAACTCCATCTTCTTTGATAAGTTCGAATTTTCTACTTCTGTCTTCTATTTTTCTTTTCCTCTGACACCTAAAGGAATCTCTATACTGTGATATAGAGGATTCCACATTTTCTTGTTCCCTTCTCTTTCTTATGAGCAGGAGCAAAGACAAAAGCATTCTTGTTGAGGCTGATCCTGAACATGAAAGGACCTTGAAGAGAAAGCTAAGAGAAGCCAAAGCACAACTCTCTGTAGATGACCTAACAGAAATCTTCAAAGAAGAAGAACCTATGGCAGCCGAAAACAACAACAATGCCAACAATGCAAGGAAGGTGCTGGGTGACTTTACTGCACCTACTCCCGACTTCTATGGGAGAAGCATCTCTATCCCTGCCATTGGAGCAAACAACTTTGAGCTTAAGCCTCAATTAGTCTCTCTAATGCAACAGAATTGCAAGTTCCATGGACTTCCA
>NC_029777.3:34232134-34234224 GCF_000817695.3 Arachis duranensis
TGATCATGAGAAGTCACAAAATCAATTGAAAAAGCAAAACCAGAATGAAAAGCAGAAAGAAAAACAGCACACCCTGGAGGAGAGCGTGCTGGCGTTTAAACGCCAGTAAGGCTAGCTGTTGGGCGTTTAACGCCCAGTCTAGCACCATTCTGGGCATTTAACGCCAAAAAGGGGCACCAGACTGGCGTTAAACGCCAGAAAATGACAAGAAGCTGGCATTAAACGCCAGAAATGGGCACCAGCCCGGCGTTTAACGCCAGAAATGGCTAAAAACGCATTTTTGCATGCCATTTGGTGCAGGGATGACTTTTCCTTTACACCTCAGGATCTGTGGACCCCACAGGATCCCCACCTACCCCACCACTCTCTCTCTTCTTCACCCATTCACCAATCACCTCAACACTTCTTCCCCAAAAACCCTTCACCTATCAAATCCCATCTTTCTCTTCACCACTCACATCCATCCTTCATAAAACCCCCACCTACCTCACCATTCAAATTTAAACCACTTTCCCACCCAAACCCACCCTCAATTGACCGAACCCTACCCTTCCCCCTCTCATATATAAACCCATCTTCACTCCTTCATTTTCACACAACCTAAACACTACTTTTCCCCTTTGGCCGAATACAAAGCCATTCCCTTCCTCCTCATTTCTTCTTCTTCTACTTTCTTCTTTCTTTTTTTGCTCGAGGACGAGCAAACATTTTAAGTTTGGTGTGGTAAAAGCATTGCTTTTTGTTTTTCCATAACCATTTATGGCATCCAAGGCCGGAGAAACCTCTAGAAAGAAGAAAGGGAGGACAAAAGCTTCCGCCTCCGAGTCATAGGAGATGGAGAGATTCATCTCAAGGGTGCATCAAGACCACTTCTATGAAGTTGTGGCCTAGATTCATCTCAAGGGTGCATCAAGACCACTTCTATGAAGTTGTGGCCTTGAAGAAGGTGATCCCCGAGGTCCCTTTTTCACTCAAAAAGGGTGAATATCCGGAGATCCGACATGAGATCCGAAGAAGAGGTTGGGAAGTTCTTACTAACCCCATTCAACAAGTCGGAATCTTAATGGCTCAAGAGTTCTATGCCAATGCATGAATCACCAAGAACCATGATCAAAGTGTGAACCCAGATCCAAAGAATTGGCTTACTATGGTTCGGGGGAAATACTTAGATTTTAGTCCGGAAAGTGTAAGGTTGGCATTCAATTTGCCCATGATACAAGGAGATGAACATCCTTACACTAGAAGGGTCAACTTTGATCAAAGGTTGGACCAAGTCCTCATAGTTATTTGTGAAGAGGGCGCCCATTGGAAGAGAGATTCAAGAGGGAAGCCGGTTCAATTGAGAAGGCATGACCTCAAACCCGTGGCTAGAGGATGGTTGGAGTTTATCCAACGCTCAATCATTCCCACTAGCAACCGGTCTGAAGTTACTATAGACCGGGCTATCATGATTCATAGCATCATGATTGGAGAAGAAATAGAAGTTCATGTGGTTATATCTCAAGAACTTTATAAGGTGGCGGACAAGTCTTCTACCTTGGCAAGGTTAGCCTTTCCTCATCTCATTTGTCACCTCTGTTATTTGGTTGGAGTTGACATAGAGGGAGACATCCCTATTGATGAGGACAAGCCCATCACTAAGAAGAGGATGGAGCACATAAGAGACCCCTCTCATCATGAAGCTCATCATCAAGAAATCCCTGGGATGCCTTAAGGGATGCACTTTCCTCCCAACAACTATTGGGAACAACTCAACACTTCCCTAGAAGATTTGAGTTACAATGTGGATCAATTAAGGGTTGAACATCAAGAGCACTCCATCCTCCTCCATGAAATTAGAGAAGATCAAAGAATCATGAAAGAGGAGCAACAAAGACAAGGAAGAGACATTGAGGAGCTCAAGCACTCCATAGGATCTTCAAGAGGAAGAAAGAGCCGCCATCACTAACGTGGACTCGTTCCTTAATTTCCTTGTTCTTTATTTTCCTATTTTTCGAATTTTAGTGCTTATGTTTGTCTATGTTTGTGTCTTGTGATCATTAGTGTCTTAGTGTCTATGCCTTAAAGTTATGAATGTCCTATGAATCCAT
>NC_029777.3:34234369-34259277 GCF_000817695.3 Arachis duranensis
TGCTTAAACAGTGCATATGTCTTTTGAATTTGTTGTTCATGAATGTTAAAATTGTTGGTTCTTGAAAGAATGATGAAAAAGGAGACATGTTACTAAGGATTTGAAAAATCATTAAAATGATTCTTGAAGCAAGAAAAAGTAGTGATTCAAAAAAAAAGTATTCAAAAAAAAAGAAAGAGAAAAAGAAAGAAAAAGAAAGAAATAAAGTTGTGATCCAAGGCAAAAAGAGTGTGCTTAAGAACCCTGGACACCTCTAATTGGGGACTCTAGCAAAGATGAGTCACAATCTGAAAAGGTTCACCCAATTATGTGTCTGTGGCATGTATGTATCCGGTGGTAATACTGGAATACAAAGTGCTTTGGGCCACGGCCAAGACTCAATAAGTAGCTGTGTTCAAGAATCATCATACTTAACTAGGAGAATCAATGACACTATCTGGATTCTGAGTTCCTAAAGAAGCCAATCATTCTGAATTTCAAAGGATAGAGTGAGATGCCAAAACTCAGAGGCAAAAAGCTAAAAGCCCCGCTCATCTAATTAATACTGATCTTCATAGATATTTTTGGAATTCATTGCATATTCTCTTCTTTTTATCATGTTTGATTTTCAGTTGCTTGAGGACAAACAACAATTTAAGTTTGGTGTTGTGATGAGCGGATAATTTGTACTACACTCGAAGTGGATTTTCTGGAGCTACAGAAGCCCAATTGACACGCTCTTAACGGCTTTGGACAGTAGCCATCCTGGGCTTTCCAGCAATATATGATAGTCCATACTTTGCCCAAGATTTGATGGCCCAAACCGGCGTTCAAAGTCACCCTCAGAAATCCCAGCGTTAAACGCCGGAGCTGGCACAAGGATGGGAGTTAAACGCCTAAACTGGCATAAAAGCTGGCGTTTAACTCCAAGAAGAGTCTCTACACGAAAATGCTTTAATGCTCAGCCCAAGCACACACCAAGTGGACCAAAATGCTTCATTGCTCAGCCCATGCACACACCAAATGGGCCCGGAAGTGGATTTTTATGTCATTTACTCATCTCTGTAAACTTTAGGCTACTAGTTTTCTATAAGTAGGACCTTTTACTATTGTATTTTCATCTCTGGACATCTAGTTCTTAGATCATTGGGAGGCTGGCCATTCGGCCATGCCTAGACCTTGTTCTTATATATTTTCAACGGTGGAGTTTCTACACACCATAGATTAAGGTGTGGAACTCTGCTGTACCTCGAGTATTAATGCAATTACTATTGTTCTTCTATTCAATTCCACTTGTTCTTGTTCCAAGATATCACTTGTTCTTCAAATTGATGAATGTTATGATCTGTGACACTCATCATCATTCTCACCTATGAACGTGTGACTGACAACCACCTCTGTTCTACCTTCGATTGGGTGAATATCTCTTGCATTCCTGATACACGATGCATGGTTGATCGCCTGACAACCGAGTGCTCGCCTGACAACCGAGCCAGCCATTCCGTGAGATCAGAGTCTTCGTGGTATAGGCTAGAACTGATGGTGGCATTCAAGAGAATCTGGAAGGTCTAACCTTGTCTGTGGTATTCTGAGTAGGATTCAATAATTGAATGACTGTGACGTGCTTCAAACTCCTGAGGGCGGGGCGTTAGTGACAGACACAAAAGAATCACTGGATTCTATTCCGGCCTGATCGAGAACCGACAGATGGATAGCCGTGTCGTGACAGGGTGCGTTGAACATTTCCACTGAGAGGATGGGAGGTAGCCACTGACAACGGTGAAACCCTTGCATAAGCTTGCCATGGAAAGGAGTAAGAAGGATTAGATGAAGACAGTAGGAAAGCAGAGAGACGGAAGGGACAGCATCTTCATACGCTTATCTGAAATTCCTACCAATGAATTGCATAAGTATCTCTATCTCTATCTTTATGTTTATTTCGTTTATCACCCATATCCGTTTGAGTTTGCCTGACTGAGATTTACAAGGTGACCATAGCTTGCTTCATACCAACAATCTCTGTGGTATCGACCCTTACTCGCGTAAGGTTTATTACTTGGACGACCCAGTACACTTGCTGGTTAGTTGTGCGGAATTGCAAAAGTGTGATTGCAATTTCGTCCACCAGCTTCTCAGCAGCATCAGCAAGGGGTGAAGGAGGACGAGTCTGAAGAGGTACTGCATCCACCGTCCCATCATCTCGGTTCAAGATGTGGCAATCCGGTTTGACTCGGGAAGATCGATGTCAGCAGTGGAAGTCAAAGAGGTCGGTACGATAGAGGTCTTGGCTACAGGCAGTGGAGGACGAGCATCATCATCATCATCATCAGGATCATTAGGAACAATCTTACCATCTCTAACAATGTTGTCCAGGCTAAAAAGGGAAAGGTCGAGCTCTGGCGCAAGAACTCGAACTTGCTCTTTCAGATTCTTATAAGCAGCAGTAACGCTGCCTACAAGATAACTTTGAAGTTCGGCATAATTAGCCTAGACGTATTCTAAGCTATTCCTGAGATCCATCATCTCCCTATAGGTGGTAACATAGCTATCCTTATGTTTTAACGCTGTATCTTCAGCTAGTTGCACAGCAGCCGCCAGACCAACAGCCCGAGTCTTTTCCCCTCCAACTCCTTCTCCAGCTTGGTCACTTTTACCTCAAGCTCCTCTTTCAAACCTTTAATCCGGTCGAACTCTGATTTTGCCTCCTCCCATGAAGAATGCACGCTGCTGCAACTCCACTACCTCCCCGAAGGGTACGAAAGAGGCCAGCTCATCAAGCCGAAGAAGAACAACATCCACAGGAGCAAACTTCAGCCACCTTAAGCATGCACCAATTGCAAGAGGCTATTGATACCCTATCTAGGCAATGCATGGAAAATCAATGGGCACAAAGGGAGTTTCAATTGCAATTAATAGACCGCCAATAAGGATCATTCTCTAGATGTATGGATCAGCAAGGGGAATGGCAAAAATAGTTGATGGACCAGCAATTGGAACAAGGAAGACAATGGAGTGAATCCTTCCACAACCTGAATCAAAAGCAAGATTAGCAACAAGAATCCATCCAAAGGCTAACCCACATCCAAGCACATCAAGGTGCACACATCCATGAGATGCATCGGAAACAAAGAGAACAAGCAGATCTTTTTGATGAATATAGAGCATTTTCGGAAGGTGTCTACATGAGTGAGACTGGGTATCATGTGAATACCCAAGCCAGGCTTGGGTACCTAGTCGGACAACTACCTGTTTTGCATCCTGGGATAACAAAATATGAAGATGTAAAAGATGAGTTAGCACGAGTGGAGCGCGAAAGGATAGAACAAAGTCATGAATCAGTAAGGAAGGCACTGGAGGATTGGAAGATAGCCAGAATGAATCGAATGAGAGGAAGCACAAGTGGACAAAGTAAACATCAAGAGGGCAAGGAAGCAGAAGAACATGAGCAGGCCAACAAGTGAGAGGTGGTGAAGTTCCTTCTTAGTTTACCTTTTTCAAAGCTTTAACTAAGGAAAATCATGTATGAAATAGAACATGCTTCCATGAGTAGTTTAGGAATTTCAATTATGCATTTAAGTTTTATTGCTTAGGCTAAGTGTGTTAGCTTAATATTTTAAGTGTTCACTTTCACCTTTCTTACTTGTGTGCTTGTCTCTTTAAGTTAATCAAAAAGAAAATGTTATGAAAAGAACAAGAGTGGAGTTATTTTATGAAGTGCATTCTGAATGTTTGTGGTAGCTTGATTAGTAAGCTAAGTTGGTTCACCAAAGAAGGAAAGAAAGCAACTATCTATCCTAAGTCCTTTGTTTGAGACACACCCTTTGAGACTAGCTAAACAATAAGATCCCAATAAGAAAAGAGAAAGAGCAATAAAAGTGAAAAGGAAAGAAACACAATAGGAAACAATGCTAGGCATCAAGGGTTTCAAAATTGAGGCATGTGTCTGTGGTGTTTATGTACAAAGGATATACTTGGATGAATAAGCTCTTAGGGGTGCATTATCACTTGGTAACTTGGATTAACTAATCCGAGATTATCAGCTGAACGTCCACTATCAAGAGTAACCTTTGCTACAAAACACTTAGTAACCCAAAGAGGTGCTGGACACCAAGGTCTCAAGAAAGGAAAATAACAAACCATGTGCCTGTGGTGTGTATGTATGACGGAAAGAGACTTGAGGGAGTAAGTCCTTAGGGGTGTCTTAACACCTAGCACCTTAAAACCAACTGGTTTGGGAGTGTTGGCTGAAAGCTTATCATAAAGAGTCACCCTCTTACAAAGCACTTAGCAAAAAGAAAAATAACTTTGAAAAAGAAGGAAGGATCAATAAGAAAGAAGTCTCAAAGGATGCAATCAAGAAAGTGACTAAGGATTTGATAAAGGCTTGAAACCTAAAGGGAAAGAACCTAAGTTGCTATGCATGAAATCCCATAAACCATGAATGCTACTTCTATTTTATCTTCTTGTTATTTCATTTCATTCTTCTTATGTTTCAGTACTTGCTTAGGGACAAGCAAGCTTTAAGTTTGGTGTTGTGATGCCAGGGCATCTAGGCCAGTTTCACTGACCTTTTCTTTACTGTTTTAGGGTAGTTTCATGCATTTTCTTAGTGAATAAGGCAAGTTTTGGATGAAATTACACTTACACCTTGATTCAAGCAAATTTTGTGAACTTTGCATAATTTTATGAGTATTTTGCTAGAATTGCATGATAAATTGATGATGCATAATCTCATGACTTTGGCTAGAGCTTTGATGCACTTTAATTGCTTGTTTTCAGGTTAAAGGAAGTAAGGAAGAACCACGTTAGTATTCACGTTAACCTAGTTAATGTGAACACTAACGTGGAATGGTAAAGCTTGCAACGTTAAAGAGAAAAGTGATCACCAATAACGCCTGCGAAGCCATCCAAAGCTCACGTTACTTGCCACGTTAACTAAGTTAACATGGTAGTTAACGTAGAAGAAAAAGGAACTCCAACGTTAAGAGAAAACGTGAACACCACTAACGTTGGAGAAGTTGGCAATGACCCACGTTAAGAGTCACGTTAACTTAGTTAACGTGAACTCTAACGTGGAAGAGGAAAACAAAAGCCAACGTTAGTGACACTCACTTTTTTCACTAACGTTGGACTAACTAGCATTGCCTACGTTAACTTTCACGTTAAGACTATTAACGTGAAAGTTAACGTGGAGTTGAGATCAAAGAGCCAACGTTAGTGACACTCACTTTTGTCACTAACGTTGGAAGATAGCATTACTACTACGTTAAGAGCCACGTTAACTTAGTTAACTTGAGTTCCAACGTAGAGAATGTGGCATTTGGAGCTTTAGTGACAAAGGTGAGTGTCACTAACGCTCTCGAAGGTGGATCACACCTACGTTAAGAGTCACGTTAGCTATACTAACGTGGACTCTAACGTAGGAACAAAGGGGCACTAAGCAACGTTAATGGGAAAAGTGATTCCCCTTAACGTTCGTGAAGGGGTATAAGCCAACGTTATTGGGAAAAGTGAGTCCCAATAACGTTGGCCAAAATTTGAGAAAGCAACGTTAGTAGTCACGTTAAGACCACTAACGTTGGATTTAACGTGGATATATGAAGGTGGAACGTTTGTGGAAAAAGTGAATGCCACTAACGTTCTCGAACCCACAATGGCAATCAACGTTAAATCTTACTAATACCCAAAGCCTAATTCATATTTCTCTGCAAGTTGGGCCCACTAAAGATGAGAACTGCTTCAACTCAAGATCCAAAGCCCACATCCAAGACTTGAAGAACTCACTAGAAGATCAAGAGGAGTAGTATATATAGGAGTAGTTTTGAACTATAGGGAAGCTTGGCACTTTTGGGAACTACTCTCTATTGATTTACTTTTCTGCATTTTTAGCATGGATTCCTCTTTTCTGCCATTTTTTATTTCTATAGCTATGAACAACTAAACCCCTTTCATTGGATTAGGGAGCTCTGCTGTGATTTGATGGATCAATTATAGTTTTCATTCTTCTTTTTCTTTCTTTTCTCTTGATCTTACTAGAAAGCTTTCGATCTTAATTCAATTGGTTAGTTGTCTTGGAAAAGAAACTCTCCATAATTGGATCTCCTTTGAGCCTTGGAAAAGAGATGAGGAGATCATGCTAGAAATGCTTTCTCATATTGGACCAAATTGGGGTTTGGGTGGATATAGTGACATGTAATCCTCCCAACGCTTTGATTTGGAAATACATGTAGTATAATCAGTGACCACACTTCATCTCTTCCCATGAGCAATTAAATCAAGGAATTGGACAATTGTTCAAGCTTAGAGAGATTGGATTGCCAAGGAATTGGGATTCAATCACTTAAGATTGCCAAGGAGATCAATGAATGCATTGATTGAGGAAGAGATGAGAATGAACTTGATCCGGAGAATGCAACATCTCCTGAACCCAATGATTTCCCCATCTCTGATCTTACCCATTCTCTTTACTTTCTGTCATTTAATTTCATGTTCGTTACCCGAAATCTCCATTTAAGATTCTGCACTTTAATTTCTGTTATTTACTTTCCAGTAATTTAAATTTCTGTATCTCAATCTAAATTCTGTTTAGCTCAACTAGTAGATTCTTCTAACTAAAATTGCTTGACCAATCAATCCTTGTGGGATTCAACCTCACTCTATTGTGAGTTTTACTTGACGATAATTCGGTATACTTGCCGAAGGGAATTTGTTGAGAGACAAGTTTTCATGCATCACCTAACAAGTCAATATGATCTCTCAGAGTCTGAATGGATTGCAAAATATATCCAACAGTACTAAAGAAGCATCTTCTAAAGAAGAAGCTTATGATCCTGAGAACCCTGCAATGGCAGAGGTGAATTACATGTGTGAAGCCTTTGGCAACACCTATAACCCTTCGTGGAAAAATCATCCAAATTTTTCATGGAAGGATCAACAGAAGCAAGGCTTCAATAATAACAATGGTGGAAGAAACAGGTTTAGCAATAGCAAACCTTTCCCATCATCATATCAGCAACAGATAGAGCATTCTGAGCAGAATCCTTCTAGCTTAGCAAATATAGTCTCTGATCTATCTAAGGCCACTCTTAGTTTTGTGACTGAAACAAGATCCTCCATTAGAAATTTGGAGGCACAAGTGGGCCAGCTGAGTAAAAGGGTTAATGAAACTCCTCCTAGTACTCTCCCAAGCAATATAGAAGAGAATCCCAAAGGAGAGTGCAAGGCCATTGATGTAATCAAAATGGCCGAAATCTTGAAGGAAGAGGAGGACAAAAACTCCAATGAGGAAGACCTCAAGGAACGTCCACCATTCAGTAAGGAGTACCCTAATGAGGAACCAAAGGAATCTGAGGCTCATACAGAGACCATAGAGATTTCATTGGACCTCCTTTTACCATTCATGAGCTCTAATGATTATTCATCTTCTGAAGTGGATGAAGACATCGTTGAAGGGCAAGTTGCCCGATATTTAGGAGCAATCATGAAGCTGAATGCCAAGCTATTTGGTAATGAGACTTGGGAGGAAGAGCCTCCCTTGCTCACCAATGAACTGAATACATTGGTTCAGCAAAATTTAACTCAGAAGAAACAGGATCCTGGTAAATTCTTAATACCCTGTACCATAGGCACCATGACCTTTGAAAAAGCTCTGTGTAACCTGGGGTCAGGGATAAACATGATGCCACTCTCTGTAATGGAGAAACTAGGAATCTATGAGGTATAGGCTGCCGAATTCTCATTGGAGATGGTAGATAAATCTATGAAAAAAGCTTATGGACTAGTAGAGGACGTGCTAGTGAAGGTTGAAGGCCTTTACTTCCCTATTGATTTCATAATCCTTGACACTAGGAGGGATGAGGATGAGTCCATCATCCTTGGAAGACCCTTCCTAGCCATAGCAAGAGTTGTAATTGATGTTGACAAAGGAGAGTTGATCCTTCATATGAATGAAGAATGCCTTGTAGTAAAGACTCAGGGTTCTCCATCTGTAACCATGGAGAGTAAGCATGAAAAGCTTCTCCCAATATAGAGTCAAACAGAGCCCCATATTCAAACTCTAAATTTGGTGTTGGGAGGCCACAGCCAAACTCTAAGTTTGGTGTTGAGAGATCTCAACCATACTCTGATCACCTGTGAGACTCCATGAGAGCTCACTGTCAAGCTATTGACAATAAAGAAGCGCTTATTGGGAGGTAACCCAATTTTATTTTAATTTTATCTATGTTATTTTGTTTTCTTTTTAGAATGATGATCATGTGAAGCCACAAAGACAAAAATAAAAAATAGCATTGAAAATATCACACCCTGGAGGAAGGACTTACTGGCGTTTAAACTCCAGTAAGGGTAGCAAAATGGGCGTTTAAACGCCCAATCTAGCACCTTTCTAGGCCCTTAAACGCCAGAATAGGGCACGAGACTGGCCTTTAAACGCCAGAATAGGGCAACAAACTGGGGTTTAGACACCAGAATAGGAAGAAAAGCTGGCGTTTAAACACCAGAACAGGGCAGCAGACTGGCGTTTAAACACTAGAATTGCACTCTAAGGCGTTGTGAACACCCAATTAGAGCAAGGATGAAGAATTCCTTGCCCCTTCAGGATCTGTGGACCCCACAGGATCCCCACCAACCTCAACTCACTCTCTCTCCTCTTCACACCTCTCTACAACACTCTTCCCCAAATACCCTTCACCAATCACCTCCATATCTCTTTCCCAAATACCCACCTTCCACTCCTTCCTTTTCACACATCATACCCACTTCCCCCACCTCTAACTCTCTCCCTCCATCTCTTCCATTCTCTTCTTCTTCCCCTTCTTTCCTTCCTCTTTTGCTCAAGGACGAGCAAAGCTTTTAAGTTTGGTGTGGTAAAAGCAGTGCTTTTTGTTTTTTGTTTTTTCATAACTATTTATGGCACCTAAGGCCAGAGAAACCTCTAGAATGAGGAAAGGGAAGGCAAAAGCTTTCACCTCCGAGTCATGGGAGATGGAGAGATTCATCTCAAGAGTCTATAGCTCAGTAGTAGAGCATTTCACTGCACAACAAGAGAGCCCACTCATGGAGAGCCCACTCATGGACCTCAACAAGAGCATGAGGAAATTCCTCATCAAGAAATCCCTGAGATACCTCAGGGGACACATTTTCCTCCACACAACTATTGGGAGCAACTAAGGATGGAGCAACAAAGGCAAGGAAGAGACATTAAGGAGCTCAAGCACTCCATAAGATTTTCAAGAGGAAGACGCCCCCCTCACTAAGCTGGACTGATGTTAGGATTTTTGCTAGTAAAGAAATATAAATATATGATCGCATTGTAAGTATAGGTTCTAAACCAACAGAAAATCCTTTCGTACAAACGTTTAGTTGTCACAAGTAACAAACCCAATACAATTTATAAACCGAAGTATTCAAACTTTGGGTTGTCTTCTCAAGGAATTACAGGGAAGTATGATTTATTATTGGTTATGGAAAACAGTGTTTTGGATTTTTGAAAAGGTTTTGAGCAAGAGAGATGGATTGCAAAAATTAATAAATTAATAACTAAGAAAATCTCTTAGCAAGGTATGAAAACTGGAAGTCCTATCCTAGTTATCCTTATCAATGGTGACGAGAATTATATTGTTGCTCCCACTAAGTCAACCTCTAACTATGAAGGTCAGTTAAGTGGACAAATTAATTTAACACCTAAAGTCCTAGTCAACTCCTGAGGAAAGACTAGAGTTATAAAAATCTAAATTAATTAGCAAGAATAGTTATTATCAATCACGATGAGTTTGATAACTCAAGAGTTACCAATTAATCAACCAAAGCCAATAGTAAATAATCTAAATTAAAAACAAGGAAAAGCAATCATGAGTCCGAAATACCTCAAATTATATTTAAATAAAGATGTCAATTCTAACATGAACAATTTTTATAAATTAGATTGAAAAGAGAAATAAAAGGAACATTGAACTTGTGATGAAGAAGAAAAATTGGAAGTTGAAATAATAAGAAATCCTAATCCTTTAAGAGGAATCCTTATCCTAATCCTAAGAGAGAGGAGAGAGCCTCTCTCTCTAAAAACTATATCTAAATCTCCAAAAACTATGTATGAATCCAGTATTCCCTATATGCTTCATGAATGGATGGATTCCTCCATTTATAATCCTTCAATCTGTGTTCTCTGGGCTTGGATTTGGGCCAAAAGAGGCTTTAGAAACCGCTAGGAGCATTTTCTGTAATTTCTGGTGCGTGGCGCCTGTCACGCTTCCACGTGGGTCACGCGGTCGCGTCATCAAGAGTTTTCCTTGTCACGCATTCACTTCAATCATGCGTCTGCATCATCTGTGTTCTGCTTAAGGTGCACGGCCGCGTCAGTCACGGTTTTGCGTCGCTCCCTTTTCGCGTTGGGCATGCGGCCGCGTCGTCCACGTGTTCGCGTCGCTGCCAGTTTCTTCGAAAACTCTATTTTGTGCTTTCCTTCCATTTTTGTATGTTTCCTTTCCATCCTTTAAGTCATTCCTGCCTTAGAAGCTCTGCAACTACTCAACACACAAATAACGACATCGAATGGTAATAATGGGTAATTAAAATAATTATTTTTAAAGCATAGAAAACATGTATTTAACATATATCACATAATAAGGAAGGAAAAATAAAACCATGCAATTTACATGAATAAGTAGGTGAAGGGTTGAATAAATCACTTAAATTGAGCACAATATATATCATAAAATATGGGTTTATCAACCTCCCCACACTTAAACAATAGCATATCCTCATGCTAAATCCAAGATAAAGAGTAAAGGTAAAATGGTGGAATCATATGCAATGCAATCTACTCTAAATGCAACTACCTAAATAAGTCATGCAAATCTAGTTATTATTCACTTGTGTATAAAACTTACATGTAGTTAAATTAATTCACATTCTCAAGGAATCATATATGCATAGCCAACCTTAGATAATGTTAAAGCACTTTTACAATTGAGATGGGTAAAAATATTTTTCAAACTTGCAAGACAATTAACAATTAAGGCAGAGATATATGGTGATGAGCTATTGAACCCTCACTAAATTTTGTGTTTACTCTCTAGTCACTCAGTGTTTATTGGGTTAATCACTATATTCTTCTTTTTATCCTTACTTTCTATAACTTTGTTCTTCATCTAACCAATCAACAATTATAGAATACAGACATACAAAAAAATCATGAGGTCTTTTTCAAGGTTGTAATGGGGCCAAGGTACAGGTAAGGGTATATGTATAAGGCTAAGTGAGCCAATAAGTGAATCCTTGATTAGTCTAATATCTCACTTAACACACATATTTTTGTAATTTAAAGCATCTCAACCTATTTGCCCACAGTTTTCTCACTTTGTATTGCAAACTCATGCATTGATCTTAATTTTACCCCATGTGCATTGATTCTTTTTATTCTGTAACTGGGGAATTTCTTTGTGTCCCCTTAATTAAATACCGAAAATAGAAACTTTTTTTTTGAATCTACACATGGTAATTCAATTGATTTCACATGAGTATGCTTCCTGAAATTTTTATATTGAATATTTTTATTCTTTTAAACTTTCTACCTTTGTTCCTATCATCCATGTTCCCATAAAGTTCCCCACACTTTAAACTATACACAATACCTTATCTTAAGCTAACCAAGGATTCAACTTGGGATTCATATTTTGTTTTTCTGCTTAAGGTTAGTAATGTGGTTTACAGAAAAAGAGGGGATTAACAAGCTCGAGGGGGCTAAATAGGGTGATGTAAAAGGTAGGTTAATTTGGGATAAGTGAGGAAAAATTCAAATGATGGCCTCAATCACTTTCTTAGTATGTATCTATATTCTATAATTGGACATATAGATTAAAGCAAAGCAAGGAACATTAGAATAAAAAGAAGGGCGAAGCACACAGGAATAAAAATTATGGTTTGAATGTAACCATATAATTAAACTCAAAATTCTCAGGCTGTGTGTTCTCTAGCTCAAAAAATCATATATCAGTTATACATGTCATGCAAGTAGAAATTAAGAGTTCCCATTATTCTCAATGTAAAATTTATTTGGGTGGCTTTAAAGTTTTAGTGTTCCTTCTTGATGAGATGTTGTTAACTAACTAACATGTAATGCTATATATACAAGGGGTGTGGATTGTTTTGATTCTGTTAAAGTCTCTAGCTTACTTCCTTTTTTATTTTCAATTTAAATCAAACTTATCATATGCCAAAAGGGTAAACTACACTAATTAATCCACATATTCTATGACTAATAAGTTAGAATTGCAACTAAAAATGGCTAAAATATGAACTAAAGTGCAAAATGTAGAAAATAGAGAAAAAACACATGAAAAGAACAATGTATAAGTACTAAAAAATAAAAATAAAAATAAAGATAAAAATACAGAAAAATAAGCAAAATAAAATAAAAGAGTCTATAGTTGTTCACCAAAAAATATGCCAGAGATGGCGACCTCCCCACACGTAAATAATAGCATCGTCCCCGATGCTCACTCAAACTGGGTGTGAAGAAGTGTCATCTCCGGAAGAATAGGCTACTGGTGTCTCGATGGTAGGATGAGGGTCTACAGTCTCTGTGAGGGTAGGAGGAGCGGTCTGCTGAAGCGGGGGCTCTATCCGTAGAGGAACCTCCGGATCTGCAGCCTGTAGTTGGTGGTGCTCTCCATGGTGTGGAACAGTGTGCTCGGGACCTCCCTGCTCAGCCTGGGTAGGGGCCTCCTCCTCATAATTGCTCACCTCCTCCTCAGATGTGTAGGAAGGTATGTCGGGCTCGGAGGGGATGTCGCCCCCAGATCTGATCATCAGCTTGAGGTGCTCATAGTGTCGCTTGTGGCGACGCTCAGACCTCTCAAAACGTCGCCTGTTGCGACGTTCAGACCTCTCAAACTATTGCTGGTGATGGCGCTCCATCTGATCTAGGCGGTCAAAGAGTCGGTGCACCAGACGATAGACGGGCTCAGGAGCAGGTGGGGGTGCAGTAGGTGGTGCTGGGCCAGTGGAAGCAGAAGGGGCAGCTGAAGAAGTGGCTGCCTCAGTAGTGTCAGTGAGAAATGGAGGGTAGTAGCCGAAAGCCAGAAACTTCCGAGTGTGAGGAATGACCTTTTGGCACTCTGCGGCAGGTGGCCTTTCATCAGCAACCTCCCAAGGTACCTCAGCTCGGCGACCCAACTGAGTAATCAGGTAAGAAAAGGAGAGGGTGCCTCTAACATGGACCCTGGTCATGTAATGCCGGATGAAGCGGGGTAGATATAGGTCCTTACCCATCATCACACACTAGATGAGGGTAATCATAGCAGCTGGCACCTCCGTCTCTTGAGTACTCAGCATCAAATAGTTACTCAGAATCTGTTGCCATAGCTGAGCCTCATTATTCAGATATATAAGCCTGATTCCCTTGGGTACCACTGTGCTCGATCCCATGACCCAAGGAATAGTAGGATCAAGAGTGATATCCCTCTTCACTGCATCCCAATCAAACCTCATAAATCTCATATCCTCCTCAGCTTTCTGGTAACCATCTGGCTGATCTGATTTAGGTGGAAGCTGGAGGATGTCTTCAATTGCTTCCTCAATAACCAGAACTTGTTTGCCTCTGAGCTGTACTGCATCCAGGGATGATAGAAAGTAGTTACAGTAGAATTCCCTGACCCAGGATGAGTTAACCTCAGTTAAGTTTCTCTCTAGGAAGAACCAGCCTCTCTGTTTGATCTGATCTGAAGTGTACTGCTTGAGTTCTTCAGGAATTTTTAGAGTCCTTTTTAGGTGTAAATTCCTGGCTGTGGCAAAAGTTGTGTACTTCAGCTCACAGTATTTGTTTGCAAATTTAACCGGGTCAGCTGCAGGTACCAACTGATCAGCCTTTCCTGCGGGGTAAAGTTCTTCTCCCACCAGGAATCATCATGTAAGATGCCAAGGATGGAACCAGAGGATTCACCTCTTTTTCTTTTGCCAGTAGTTACTTTGCCCTTTCCCCTGCCTTGAGAGTCAGACATCCTGAAAAAAAATAGAATTTTCATGATATAATTGAGGAATAAAAGCAGGAAAACAAGTAGGCAAATAACCAAGATAAGCACGAAGTGGCAAAGGAGCAGTAGAAAAATGAAATGAGTTAAGTAAATGTATATTTTGGAGTATTTTGGAGTTGAAAAGCAGAGATAAGAAATCACATTCCAAAATATGTTAGAAGTGGAAAGCCTGTTAATTAGGAAAAACAATAATCATGCCATGAGTGAAATTAATTGAAAGAAGTAGTGAAAAGGCAAAGGGGTGATGTGTGGAAAATGATCCAACACAAAACTCATCGGCATGTGTACCGGGTCGCATCAAGTAATAAAACTCACAGGAGTGAGGTCGATCCTACAGGGATTGAAGGATTGAGCAATTTTAGTTTAGTGGTTGATTTAGTCAAGCGAATCAAGTATTGGTTGAGTGATTTTGTATCCAACAGTAAGTAAATAGCAGTAAATGTAAAGGGAGAGGGATGAATTGTAGAAATTAAAAAGAATTGAAAGTAAAGGTGCTGAATCTTAAAGAACAAGAAATTTAATGACTGAAACTTAAAGTGCAAGAAATGTAAATTGCGGTAACTTAAAGTGCAAGAAATATCAATTGCTTGAATGGAAAAGGGATTTGAGGACTGGGAATTCAGAATTTAAGCAAGGGAAATTAAATTGCAGCAATTAACAAAGCAAGAGATGATTTGAATTTGGTTAGATCTCAAACAGAAAGGGAAATTAAATTGCAGCAGGGGTTCACAGAAGAACCAAAACAAAAAGAAGATTAGATCTCAGGATTCCAAAGACTAGATAGCAGAGTCTAGATCTCAATTGCCTTCCTAGATCCAAGTTCACCAAGCAATTAGAGAGAAATTAAAGATTGCAGCAGTAGAGGAAATGGAATTTAACTCAATTATGCAATAGGAAAATCAAAGAGATTCAGAGGAAGAAGAAGTGAATTCTCTCCTCCAATTCTCAAGCCAAATTGCAGAAAACAGAAAATGGAAATTGAAAACCCAGAAATCCCAAACAGAAAATGAAAAGTGCTCCCAAGTTGACTAAGGATGAAAATTTAAAAAATGAAAGTCAGCTCCCTATCTAATGCTAACTAACACCTATTACTTCTAATGCTAACTAACACCTATTTATACACTTTCTATTGTGGATCTAAGAATTTTGAGTGGGCTTTTTGATTTGGTGAAGAAATGAATTAAGTTGGATTTTTGAGTGAAATTAAGCCCATATTGCTCCCAGGAGGCTGCTCTGCTCTTGTGGAGAGCAGAGCAGTGAAGCTTTGCATGGGGATCCAACTAGCGTGCCAAATGCGGGAGGGGCATGAGGATGCTGCCCTGCCTTTGTGGAGAGCAGGGCAATGTTGTCATGGTGCGAGCCTTGCCTCCCTGCCCGTGCGTCCAAGCTGCGCACCCAAGCTCCCTTGTTGTACGTCAATTGTGCGTGCTGGCCGTGCCAAATTGTGCGCCATGCACCAAGGAATGTTGCTCTGCCCTCCTTGTGGGCAGCGCAAGCTTTCCTTGTTTTTGGGTGAGGTCCCAAGTTCGAAACCTGGCTGAAGGCATGTTGAGCTTTTTCTTCTTGGCACATGATTCACGCTTAAGGCTTGGCTTCCTAGAGATCTTGTGTTTGAAATTTGGTGGTAGCCTTTTAGCCAAGTGTAGCTCATTTTCCTTTATTGTTACGCCACTCCATTCCCTTCATGTGCTTGGGTTCAAAACTCATGGGTGGCACTTGGAGAACAATTTCCTTGAATTTTTCCATGAGGAGCCCGAAATTGCTCTTGAGGAGGGCAGGGCAGAATTTTTCCTTCCCTTGTTTCTTGGCCTAGAATTGTGCTCCGCCCTCAAGGTGGGCAGGGCGGTGAAGCCTTGAATGCTTGGTTCATTGTTGTGCTCCCTTGGAGGGCAGTGTGCTCTTGTGGAGGGCAGTGTGGCTTCCTCCCTTCCATATGCTACACTCGTTTCTTCCTTGGGCCACGCTTCATTCTTTTCTTCACCTACAAATAATCAAAACAACCAATCAAAGTATCACTAAATTCACAAGATTTATAAATCAATTAAAAATCAATTAAATTTAGCTTAAACCTCATGATTTAGCATCAATTAAATGGTGGTTGTTTGATTCAAATAAAGCATGTAATTCCACTCTAAATTGCTTACTTATGGTGCAAGAAAGTGCATAAAAACTAGTGAAACAAGTGAAATTAGCTTGAGAAATGGGTATATGATGAATTGTCATCACAACACCAAACTTAAATCTTGCTTGTCCCCAAGAAAGCATCAAAATTAAGAGGAAATGAAATGAAAAAAAGAAAAGCATACATATCCTTATTAGGCATATAGTAGAACTTGGTTCATGGAGTTTTTATGCATACAATGATAACTCAGTTATTGGTTGCTGTTACATAATATACACTTTTCCTCAAAGGCTTACTAAGCTTGCTGTTATAAGGTTTACTTTTTACTTGCTCCCTTGCTAACTTTTCTTGTTTTATTTTGCTTAACAAGCTTATTATTCTTTGAAGGCTTGGTGTCAAATGTTGCAGCAGCCTTTGGCTTTATTTTTACTCAACATCTCTTCACCACAGACACATGGCTCACTATTTCCTCCTAGGATCATTGATGCCCATCACCTCTTTGGATAACTAAATGTTCTATAGCTAGGTTGCTATTTATTGTGGACTTTCAATTGGCCATCCCAAATCAGTTGATCTAAGTGGCCAGGTTTTGAAACATCCCTTAGAATTTACTTGTCCAAGCATATCCTAGTACAAGAACACCATAGGCATGTGTCCTAGGGTCCAAGCTATTGGTGCCCAGCCTTTATTCTTTGTTCTTCTTGCCACATTGGCTTTTTCTTCTTCCTTTTCTTTCTGTTTTATTTTTGTTCTCAAGGGATTTTTTTTCTTTACTGATAGGAACCTTTATGACGGCAAGCTAGCTCACACTTCAATGAAAATGACATTATGCAGCAATTATTTCATGAGTTATGCATTTAATCAAACACATATACCACCATTAACTTCCATTCCAACTTATGCAACATTGGATATTTACTTTCTAATTCAAACATTTCTCTTTTATTCAAGCATATGGGAAACAAAACAAAATTTAAAGCTAAGTGATGAATGACAAGCATTATGCAGATAAGCATTCTTAACAAACAATTCCACTTGCAACCAGATAAACACTTTAGCAAGATATATAAGGGTTCCCAAATTCAAAACAATTTATAACAGCAAGGATTAAGTTTAGATACAACCTTTGAAGTTGCAGCCCTTTGATTCTTCCTTCTGTTGTGTTCTCTTTGAGTTAAGATGCACAATATCTTCAATGTTTGACTAATGTCCTGCATAATTCTCAAAGGTTGCTTGCTTCTCAAACCTTTGTGCAATTGGTTAGTCTAAAAATGATTATGGCTTTTTGAACTTACTTTGGTGTGTGAACACCAAACTTAGTTCCTTGCCACTATTTTTCATGCATCAACTTAACCATATGTGAAACCTTGTATCCTTGTTAAAGGTTATGGAATTAAAACTAGAAAGCAGTTAAGTAGTTGAATAATCTGTCTGATTGCTTGGGGCTAGTATTGTGCAGGAAGTGAGAATGTGCTTTTAAATGAGATTTTGGTGGAACACCAAACTTAGAATCCTTCATTCTCCCTTAAATTGTTTTGGTGTGCAACACCAAACTTAGCTCCTTGCAATGCATACCAATTATTCAACATTTTTATTGAAAGAACTATGAAAAGAAAACTACCTCAGGTTGGGTTGCCTAACAACAAGCGCTCTTTTAATGTCATTAGCTTGACATCCTTCATTCTGTTGATCATGGAAATTGAAGATCACAGTGCCTTAGCTTGTCTTTCTTTACCGTGAACTTCCTTCCAGTTTCCTCTTTGATAACCTCTATGAATTCCCATGGAAGGATCTTAGTCACAATATAGTGATCAGACAGCTGTGGGGACACCTTCATGGTTTGAATGTTTAGCAGTACTTTATCCCCTAGTGAAAATTTCTTAGTAGGGATTTTTTGATCTTCCTTAATTCTATATACTGTCTCTCCTTGTAGGACTTCATTGTTATGTTTTTCTTGGCTGGTACTTTCTTTGTCCAAGGTTTTCTTACTTTCCTCTATGATCTTTTTCCATTCTTCCCTTTTTGCAGCATTTTTGTTGTTATTTGGTCTGTTTTCAGTAATGTTGAAAAGGATTTCCTCCTTCTTGGTTATTTTTGAAAAATGCTGAGCCAATAGCAGTATGTGTTATTGAAGCTTCTTATATGCATCCATATGGTTTTTGGTCTCATGGACTTGAACTTCCATGAGTTTCTTTATCATCGTTTCTATGTCCGAGATTCTCTGAAAAAGTTGTGAATGTATGAGATGAACTGGTTGATGTGGGAAACCTTGTGAAGGAATTGCATAAGTATTGTGTAAATAAGATGTGGGTGTTGCAGAGGTGTTATAGTGATTTTGTGAGTTGTTATGAGGCTGGAAGTGCATGTTTTGTGAGTATTGGTTTTGATTGGCATTATTAGATGAGTGACGTTGGTTGTTTGTGGTCATGTATTTGCCCTGGTTAAAACCCTTTTGTTCTTGATGTTGATACTCCCCATTCTCAAATAAGAATGGGGCCTCCATGGTGGAAATTGTGCATTCACTGTAGCAGAACGCAGGCATTCAACTTTTCTAGCTTTCAGCTCCATGTGTTGCTGGGTTTGATGGTGCATTTGTTTGCTCAGGTTCATGAATGCATTCACTCCTTCAAGATTCATCACTTCGTTTTCTGAAATTGCATTCTGTGGTTTCTCAAATCCTTTGTCGTTGAAATTTGCAGTTCCTTGGGCAGTTGTTATCGCTTTGAGTAGACCATCTGAGAAGTAGTCCACTGCTTTTCTTGTTTCTGGGGTTAATCCTTCATAGAAAGCTTGGAAACCCACTTTGTCATTTGCCTTCTTGTATCTTTCCCATGACTTGAAGAGTGGTTCCTCTTCTCCTTGTGTGAATGGATGTACCCCCTCTTTCAGCTTAATGATCTATTGGGATGAAGATAATTTGGCCAAAAACTTGGTAATCAAATCATCCTAACTAGTGATACTTTCTTGGGGAGAGGTTTCAATTGCAGCTTCACCCCTTAGTGAGAAGGGGAATAACAAGAGCTTATAGGTGTCATGATCTATACCATCAGGTTTGACAGCACTATAAGTCTTCAGAAAAGTGGATATGTGCTGTTTAGGATCCTCCAATGGATTTCCGCCATAGGAACAATTGTTCTTGATTAGTGTAATGAGTGGTGGCTTCATGTCATGATATTCTTCTTCCGCAGAGACTTCTTCTCCAATAGTATTCTTCCCTCTGACTTCTCTTCTCAACCTTCTGATAGTCTGTTTGTCTTGACCTTCAGAATTTGGAACTTCTCTTCTTTCCTGTGACAAGCAAACAATCACAAGGAACAAACAGCATCACTCTTGAAAATTGAGTGCAGTTAGTTGAGATAAAATCTCAAATAGTTAGTGAGTTGATAGAGGTAAATCTTCAAACAGTTAGTATGTTAGTTGAGAACAAAAGAAAAAATGCTTAATCTAGATCTCCACTTCACTTAATCATTGTCAATCTATTTCAATCCCCGGCAACGGCGCCAAAAAATTGATGTGTGGAAAATGATCCAACACAAAATTTACCGGCAAGTGTACCGGGTCGCATCAAGTAATAAAACTCACGGGAGTGAGGTCGATCCCACAGGGAATGAAGGATTGAGCAATTTTAGTTTAGTGGTTGATTTAGTCAAATGAATCAAGTATTGTTTAAGTGATTTTGTATCCAACAGTAAGTAAATAGCAGGAAATGTAAAGGGAAAGGGATGATTTGCAGAAATTAAAGAGAACTGAAAGTAGAGGTGCTGAATCTTAAAGAACAAGAAATTAAATGACTGAAACTTAAAGTGCAAGAAATGTAAATTGCAGTAACTTAAAGTGCAAGAAATATAAATTGCTTGAATGGAAAAGGGATTTGAGGACTGGGAATTCATAATTTAAGCAAGGGAAATTAAATTTCAACAATTAACCAAGCAAGAGATGAATTGAAAGTAAATAGAGTTCAAACAGAAAATAAAAATTTGATTGCAGCAGTGGTTCAGTAGAAGAACCAAAAAAAATCAGATCTCAGGATTCCAGAGACTAGATAGCAGAGTCTAGATCTCAATTGCCTTCCTAGATCCAAGTTCACAAAGCAATTAAAGAGAAATTAAAGATTGCAGCAGTAGAGAAAATGGAATTTAACTCAATTATGCAGTAGGAAAATCAAAGAGATCTTAAATGGAGATTGAGACAGAAGTTCCTCAATTCTTCACACTCAAGACTCAGACAAAACCCAGTAAAGAAAACAAAACAATCAGAGGAAGAAGAAGTGAATTCTCTCCTCCAATTCTCAAGCCAAATTGCAGAAAACAGAAAATGGAAATTGAAAACCCAGAAATCCCAAACAGAAAATGAAAAGTGCTCCCAAGTTGACTAAGGATGAAAATTTAAAAAATGAAAGTCAGCTCCCTATCTAATGCTAACTAACACCTATTTATACACTTTCTATTGATCTAATGCTAACTAACACCTATTACACTTTCTATTGTGGATCTAAGAATTTTGAGTGGGCTTTTTGATTTGGTGAAGAAATGAATTAAGTTGGATTTTTGAGTGAAATTAAGCCCATATTGCTCCCAGGAGGCTGCTCTGCTCTTGTGGAGAGCAGAGCAGTGAAGCTTTGCATGGGGATCCAACTAGCGTGCCAAATGTGGGAGGGGCATCAGGATGCTGCCCTGCCCTTGTGGAGAGCCGGGCAATGTTGTCATGGTGCGTGCCTTGCCTCGCTGCCCGTGCGTCCAAGCTGCGCGCCCAAGCTCCCTTGTTGCGCGTCAATTGTGCGTGCTGGCCGTGCCAAATTGTGCGCCATGCACCAAGGAATGTTGCTCGTCCCTCCTTGTGGGCAGCGCAAGCTTTCCTTGTTCTTGGGTAAGGTCCCAAGTTCGAAACCTGGCTGAAGGCATGCTGAGCTTTTTCTTCTTGGCACATGATTCACGCTTAAGGCTTGGCTTCCTAGAGATCTTGTGTTCGTAACTTGGTGGTAGCCTTTTAGCCAAGTGTGGCTCATTTTCCTTTATTGTTGCGCCACTCCCTTTCCTTCATGTGCTTGGGTTCGAAACTCATGGGTGGCACTTGGAGAACAATTTCCTTAAATTTTTCCATGAGGAGCCCGAAATTGCTCTTGAGGAGGGCAAGGCAGAATTTTTCCTTCCCTTGTTTCTTGGCCTAGAATTGTGCTCCGCCCTCAAGGAGGGTAGGGCAGTGAAGCCTTGAATGCTTGGTTCATTGTTGTGCTCCCTTGGAGGGCAGTGTGCTCTTGTGGAGGACAGTGTGGCTTCCTCCCTTCATGCGCTACACTCGTTTCTTCCTTGGGCCACGCTTCATTCTTTTCTTCTTTTCTTCACCTACAAATAATCAAAACAACCAATCAAAGTATCACTAAATTCACAAGATTTATAAATCAATTAAAAATTAATTAAATTTAGCTTAAACCTCATGATTTAGCATCAATTAAATGGTGGTTGTTTGATTCAAATAAAGCATGCAATTCCACTCTAAATTGCCTACTTATGGTGCAAGAAAGTGCATAAAAATTAGTGAAACAAGTGAAATTAGCTTGAGAAATGGGTATATGATGACTTGTCATCAAGGGGGAAGTTAGAAAGTTAAAAGCGGGTAAAATTGAAAAAAGAGGTTAGAAAGTGAAAATTAGTGAGTTAGTAAAAAGGAAGTCAGAGTAAGTGGCATGATGATTGGTTTCTAAGTAACCAGAATTTTACAATTTTAAGCAACAGTCAACTCATATTCAAGCAGGGGTAACAGGGTGTTGATGATGATTCATATAGATATAGAAGTAGTAAAAAGTAAAATCAAATCATCAATAATCCAATTTATTAACCAGGAAATCAAAAGTAAGAAGAATGCTGGCCCGTGCATTCAAGAATTGGTAATCATGGAGTAGTGCAAAATTGAGAATTGCCAAAACCAATACTTGAATGTAAAAGGGAGACAATTTGCAGAAAACTGGGCAGCATTCCGGCTAAAATTGGATGTTCCCGAAAAATAAACAGCAAGAAAAATAGTTCATATGAAATTAAGAATTGCTGCAAAGAGTCACAGACAGTAGGAATAGTGAAGAATAGTCTAACAGCAGCATGAAACATTTAAAGAACAGCATATAAACAGTAGTAACATCACAACCAGATTAAAATTGCAGAATAGATAAAACAAGTAACAAGTACGGTGCAACTATCAGGCCTAAATCCACTAACTAGATCCTAGCTACCTAACCACCTAGAATCCACTACGAACATGCATCTCTAACTATCCTATTCGGAACAAAAATTGGAAAATGAACTAATGAGTCACAAGGAGGAATCAAAGTATGGAACCTGGTGCGTGTACGAACAAGGGACAGGGTAGAGGGAGGGTAATGGTGATGTGGCGGCACCGGGGTTCCAGTTGTGGTGGAGGTGCAGGATAGGGTTGACTGGTGGGGGTTGAGAAATTGAAGAGAGTCACATGGAGCAGGATCCGAGTGTGGGGACACCCTCTGAACATACTGAAGATTCATTACCATTTTCACCAGCCCCAGAAAATCCAGAAACAAACCATGAGCGAAAAATAGAATTAAAGCCCCTTCTTCCACTCCTCAAGTATGCGTACCTTGAGGACAAGCAGAAGTTTCCAGTTATCATTGCAAGGGAGCTCACTTCCCAACAAGAAGAACAACTACTTAGTGTATTGAGGACGCATAAGAGAGCAATTGGATGGAGCTTGGCGGATATAGTAGGCATCAGCCCTCAAGTTTGTGAACATAGAATATTCTTAGAAGAAGGAGCAAAGCCTGTCCGTCAACCTCAGAGAAGATTGAATCCCACCATCTTAGAAGATGTCAAGAAGGAAGTAACCAGACTACTTGAAGCAGATATCATTTACCCCATTTCACATAGCGAATGGGTCAGCCCAGTACAAGTGGTGCCCAAGAAGTCTGGAGTCACAACAATAAGAAATGAGCAAGGAGAACTTCTGACAACCAGAGTGCAGAACGCATGGAGAGTTTGCATTGACTACAGGCGTCTCAACCAAGTCACTCGCAAGGATCATTATCCTTTGCAATTCATTGATCAGATGCTTGATCGCCTGTCAGGTAAATCTCACTACTACTTTTTAGATGGTTATACAGGTTATTTTCAAATCCATATAGCTCCTGAGGATTAAGAAAAGACTACCTTTACATGTCATTTTGGGACTTATGCTTATAAAATAATGTCCTTTGGCTTGTGCAATGCACCAGCTACTTTCCAGAGGTGTATGATGAGTATTTTCTCTTATCTCATTGAGACTTGTATGGAAGTTTTTATGGATGACTTTAGCGCTTATGGTGATTTATTTAACCTTTGCTTGGATAGTTTGTCTAAAGTATTAGACAGGTGTGTTAATTCAAACCTTGTTTTAAATTTTGAAACGTGTCATTTTATCGTAAAACAAGGTATTGTTCTAGGACATATTGTCTCCAATACTGGAATCTCTGTAGACCCAACAAAGGTGGATGTTATTTCTAGTTTACCTTACCCCTCCTCTGTGAGGGAAGTCCGTTCGTTCCTTGGCCATGCAGGTTTTTACAGGAGATTCATTAAGGACTTTAGTAAGGTAGCACTACCCTTATCGAGACTACTGCATAAAGACATTGAGTTTGAGTTCAGTGAGGATTGCAAACAAGCGTTTGATAAGCTAAAGACTGCCTTGACTCAAGCTCTGATTGTGAGGGGACCAGACTAGAGTCAACCATTTGAAATAATGTGTGATGCCTCCAATCATACAATAGGAGCAGCACTGGCTCAACATGAAGGTAACGATCCTTTTGCAATTGCTTATGCATCTAAGACTTTAGATGCTGCTCAATCTAATTACACTACTACTGAAAAAGAGCTTTTAGCTATTGTTTTTGCTCTAGATAAATTCCGAGCCTATTTACTTGGTACTAAGGTGGTAGTGTACTCAGATCATGCAGCTCTAAATTATTTATTAGCTAAAAAGGAGTCTAAACCAAGGCTAATACGTTGGAAGCTACTGCTGCAAGAATTTGATATGGAAATTAAAGATAGGAGTGGTAACCAAAATTTAGTGGCTGACCACTTGAGTCGCCTTGAGCACATTAAAGATGACTCCATTCCTATCAATGATAGTTTCCCATATGATAGCTTATAGGCAGTATCTGATGTAGCCCCTTGGTATGCACCTGTAGCTAATTATCTAGTTAGCCATACTTTTCCTCCCAATTTTACTAAGCATCAGAGAGACAAGTTGAAAAGTGAGTCCAAATATTATGTATGGGATGACCCATATCTATGGAGGTGTGGTGCTGACCAGACAATTAGACGGTGTGTACCTCAATCAGATTTCCAGTCCATTTTAGAGGCCTGTCACTCATCTGAGAGAGGAGGACATTTTGGCCCTCAACGAACTGCTAGAAAAGTTTTAGACTGTGGATTCTGGTGGCCTACTATTTTTAAAGATGCTGCTGACCTTTGTAAATCTTGTCCTCCATGCCAAAGGTTTGGTAATATATCCCAGAGGGATGAAATGCCTCAACAAATTATGCTTTTCTATGAAATTTTTTATGTTTAGGGCATTGATTTCATGGGTCCATTTCCAAATTCTAATGGCCACCTTTATATACTGTTAGCTGTAGATTATGTTTCTAATAAATGGGTGGAAGCCATTCCTACCCGTACTGATGATGCTAACACCGTTGTTTCCTGGTGCACGAAATTGCAATCACACTTTTGCAATCCCGCACAACTAACCAGCAAGTGCACTGGGTCGTCCAAGTAATA
>NC_029777.3:34259902-34260564 GCF_000817695.3 Arachis duranensis
AAGTACACAAAGAAACGTGTAAAGTGTCATGAGGTCCAGATACAATGTCAAAAGATCCTATTAATAGTGAACTAGTAGCCTAGGGTATACAGAAATAAGTAAATGACGTAAAAATCCACTTCTGGGTCCACTTAGTGTGTGCTTGGGCTGAGCAATGAAGCAATTTTGTGTAGAGACCTTTTCTGGAGTTAAACGCCAGCTTTTATGCCAGTTTGGGCGTTTAACTCCAAGTTTTATGCCAGTTCCAGCGTTAAACGCTGGAAATTCTAAGGCTGATTTGCCACGCCGGTTTGGGCCATCAAATCTTGGGCAAAGTATGGACTATTATACATTGCTGGAAAGCCCAGGATGTCTACTTTCCAACGCCGTTGAGAGCGTGCCAATTAGACTTCTGTAGCTCCAGAAAATCCACTTCGAGTGCAGGGAGGTCAGAATCCAACAGCATCCGCAGTCCTTTTCAGTCTCTGAATCAGATTTTTGCTCAGGACCCTCAACTTCAGCCAGAAAATACCTGAAATCACAGAAAAAACACACAAACTCATAGTAAAGTCCAGAAAAGTGAATTTTAACTAAAAACTAATAAAAATATACTAAAAACTAACTAAATCATACTAAAAACATACTAAAAACAATGCCAAAAAGTGTATAAATTATCCGCTCAT
>NC_029777.3:34263045-34263857 GCF_000817695.3 Arachis duranensis
GCCAGGTGCCCTGGCTGGCGTTAAACGCCAGAATCCCCTTTGTCACTGGGCGTTTTGCTAAACGCCCAGGATGCTGCACACCTGGCGTTAAACACCCAAAATGGTGCCCATTCTGGCGTTTAACGCCCAAAATGGCACCTTTTCTGGCGTTAAACACCCAGAATGGTGCCCATTCTGGCGTTTAACGCCCAAAGTACCCCTTACTGGCATTTTTTCTCTAGCAAGCTCCTTTTCTCTGCTTTTTGCACTGAATCCTTCTGTAACTCTGTGAATTCCTTCAATTTTGATGATTGCCCTTTGAGAGTATGTATGAAATTTTTATTAAACAAAACAGATAACCTGCTAATGATTGGGTTGCCTCTCCGCAAGCGCTTCTTTGTTGTCTTTAGCTGGACCTTTACTGAGACTCATTCAAGCCTCAGTTTTGAGCATTCCTACTCAAAATTGCTTTCAAGATAATGTTTAATCTTTTGTCCATTAACAATGAACTTTTTGTCAGAATCAATATCCTGAAGCTCAACATATCCATATGGTGACACTCCTGTGATCACATAAGGACCCCTCCACCGGGATTTCAGTTTTCCTGGGAATAGTCGGAGCCTAGAGTTGAAGAGCAGAACTTTTTGTCCTGGCTCAAAGACTCTGGTTGACAACTTCTTGTCATGCCACTTCTTTGCCTTTTCCTTATAAATTTTTGCATTTTCAAAGGCATTGAGTCTGAACTCCTCTATTTCATTTAGCTGGAGCAATCTTTTTTCACCAGCTAACTGAGCATCCATGTTTAGGAATCTGGTTGCCCAGTAGGCTTTATG
>NC_029777.3:34265258-34265915 GCF_000817695.3 Arachis duranensis
GTCACTGGCATCACACATTAGTTCGAATGGTAATGTCCAATCTGGTGCAGAGATGACTGGTGCTGTGACCAGCTTAGCTTTCAGGGTCTCAAATGCCTGCAGACACTGTGTGTCAAACACAAATGGTGTGTCAGCAGCTAGCAGGTTACTCAAAGATTTTGCAATTTTAAAAAAATCCTTTATAAACCTTCTGTAGAATCCTGCATGCCCCAGAAAGCTTCTGATTGCCTTAACATTGGCCGGTGGTGGTAATTTTTCAATTACCTCCACCTTTGCCTTATCCACCTCTATTCCCCTGCTTGAAATTTTGTGCCCAAGGACAATTCCTTCAGTCACCATAAAGTGACATTTTTCCCAGTTTAAAACCAGGTTAGTCTCTTGGCACCTTTTCAGGACAAGTGATAGGTGGTTAAGACAGGAGCTGAATGAGTCTCCGTATACTAAGAAGTCATCCATGAAGACTTCAAGAAATTTCTCCACCATATCAGAGAAGATGGATAGCATGCATCTCTAAAAGGTTGCAGGAGCATTACACAGACCAAAAGGCATCCTTCTGTAGGCAAACACGCCAGAAGGGCAAGTAAATGCTGTTTTCTCTTGGTCCTGAGGATCTACTGCAATTTGGTTGTAACCTGAATAGCCATCCAAAAAGCAGTA
>NC_029777.3:34267215-34267674 GCF_000817695.3 Arachis duranensis
GATGCTGCATAGCTTTTACAGCATTCAACTTGAACTCATCCTCATTGACTCTCAGGGTTACTTCCCCTTTTTGTACATCAATGAGAGTTCGTCCAGTTGCTAGGAAAGGTCTTCCTAGAATGAGAGTTGCACTCTTGTGCTCCTCCATTTCCAGCACCACAAAGTTAGTTGGAAAGGCAAATGGCCCAACCTTGACAATCATGTCCTCTATTATGCCTGATGGATATTTAATAGAGCCATCAGCAAGTTGGAGGCATATCCGGGTTGGTTTGACTTCTCCAGTCAACCCAAGCTTTCTGATAGTGGACGCGGGTATTAGATTGATGCTTGCTCCAAGATCACATAGGGCTGTCTTGGTGCAAGCACCTTCTAATGTGCATGGTATCATAAAGCTTCCTGGATCTTGAAGCTTTTCTAGTAAGCTTTTCAGAATGACTGCACTGCATTCTTCAGTGAGAA
>NC_029777.3:34268081-34268722 GCF_000817695.3 Arachis duranensis
TCCCTGTCAATTGTTCCTTGTTTGGCTTTTTGCTACTTTGAGCAGTGTTATTCAGTGTCTTCCCACTCCTCAGTTGAACTGCTTGACATTCCTCTATTATCTGTTTAGATATTTGCTGTTTTGCTTGATTCAACTGCAGTTCTATGTTCTTGTTGGCAACTTTAGTTTCATGGAGCATTTCTTTAAATTCTGCTAACTGTTCTGTCATCAAGAGCAATTGTTGATTAAGCTCAATCATCTGTTCTTGAGGATTAGGATTAGTGGCTAGTGCCATGACTTCCTCTTTTGGAGAGAACTCATTGCTAGAGTACAAATATTGATTTCTAGCAATAGTGTCTATAAGCTCTTAAGCCTCTTCAATTGTCTTCCTCATGTGGATAGATCCACCAGCTGAGTGGTCTAAAGACATCTGAGCTTTTTCTGTAAGCCCATAGTAAAAGATGTCTAACTGTACCCACTTTGAAAACATTTCAGAGGGGCATTTTCTTAGCATACCTCTATACCTTTCCCAGGCATTATAAAGGGATTCATTACTCTCTTGTTTAAAGCCTTGAATGTCTAGCCTTAGCTTTGTCATCCTCTTTGGAGGGTAAAAGTGATTCAGGAATTTGTCTGATAACTGTTTCCATGTCTTTATGCTT
>NC_029777.3:34269452-34322857 GCF_000817695.3 Arachis duranensis
GTGATTCTTTTGCGTCTGTCACTAATGCCCCGCCCTCAGGAGTTTGAAGCTCGTCACAGTCATTCAATCATTGAATCCTACTCAGAATACCACAGACAAGGTTTAGACCTTCCGGATTCTCTTGAATGCCGCCATCAGTTCTAACTTATACCACGAAGATTCTAATTAAAGAATCCAAGAGATATCTACTTAATCTAAGGTAGAACGGAGGTGGTTGTCAGTCACACGTTCATAGTTGAGAATGATGATAAGTGTCACAGATCATCACATTCATCCGGATTAAGAACAAGTATTATCTTAGAATGGAAGCAAGCATGATTGAATAAGAAACAGTAGTAATTGCATTAATCCATCAAGACACAGCAGAGCTCCTCACCCCCAACCATGGGGTTTAGAGACTCATGCCGTGGAAAGTACACAAAAAAACGTGTAAAGTGTCATGAGGTCCAGATACAATGTCAAAAGATCCTATTAATAGTGAACTAGTAGCCTAGGGTATACAGAAATGAGTAAATGACGTAAAAATTCACTTCTGGGTCCACTTAGTGTGTGCTTGGGCTGAGCAATGAAGCAATTTCGTGTAGAGACCTTTTCTGGAGTTAAACGCCGGCTTTTATGCCAGTTTGGGCGTTTAACTTCAAGTTTTATGCCAGTTCCAGCGTTAAACGCTGGAAATTCTGAGGCTGATTTGCCACGCCGGTTTGGGCCATCAAATCTTGGGAAAAGTATGAACTATTATACATTGCTGGAAAGCCCAGGATGTCTACTTTCCAACGCCGTTAAGAGCGTGCCAATTGGACTTCTGTAGCTCTAGAAAATCCACTTCGAGTGCAGGGAGGTCAGAATCCAACAGCATCCACAGTCCTTTTCAGTCTCTGAATCAGATTTTTGCTCAGGACCCTCAATTTCAGCCAGAAAATACCTGAAATCACAGAAAAACACACAAACTCATAGTAAAGTCCAGAAAAGTGAATTTTAACTAAAAACTAATAAAAATATACTAAAAACTAACTAGATCATACCAAAAACATACTAAAAACAATGCCAAAAAGCGTATAAATTATCCACTCATCATTTCCTTTGTTAGAAACCATATTATTTGTAGCTTTGGATCACCACGAGCAATCGTGAGCGATCAATGCACTCACTTTTGTAATAGGAGACTAACAGGTTTACTAAAGAGGCACGGGATCATTCATAAAGTATCAACCGCCTATAACCCCCAGACTAATGGGCAAGCAGAGGTGTCTAACAGAGAGATAAAGCGCATACTGCAAAAGGTAGTCAAGCCTCATAGAAAGGACTGGAGCACCAGGCTCCAAGACGTGCTTTGGGCATATCGGAAAGCATACAAGACACCGATTGGGATGAGTCCTTTTTGCTTGGTTTATGGAAAGGCCTGTCATCTTCCAGTTGAATTAGAACACAAGGCCTTCTAAGCAGTAAAGGAATGCAACATGGACTATGAGAGAGCTGGAGCCGAACGGAAGTTGCAACTACAAGAATTAGAGAGCCTTCGCCTTGAAGCTTATGAAAACTACAGGCTGTATAAAGAGAAGGTGAAGGTTGTGCATGACAAGAGCATTAAGAGAAGAGAATTCCAACCAGGGGACTTAGTCCTACTTTACAACTCCATAATACGACTCATGCCAGGCAAGCTGAGATCCAGATGGGATGGTCCGTATCGAGTAGAGCGGGTGGAACCATACGGAGTCTTTCACTTGAGCCATCCTTCAAGCTCTGAACTTATCAAGGTCAATGGACATCACTTGAAGTTATTAAATGGTGAAAAGATGGCGAAAAACCAGGAACTAGAGATCTTCCTCTTGGAAGATCCGCCCATAGCAGGAGACTGAGCTAGTGGAGTGTCCAACTTAAGGACGTTAAAGCAAAGTGCTAGGTGGGAGACAACATACTGCATATTGCAGATTTTTACTTTAAAAAAAAGAGATAGAGAGAGAGAGAGCACATGACGCAACAGCGTCGATGACGCGTCCGCGTCACAGGTGCCTTCGACACGAGAAGAAAAGAAACAGAGAGTCATGCGAAAGTGTGGCTGGAGGCGTGCCTATGGCACAAATTGTCCCACGCGACCGTGCCGACCATGCGTCCGCGTCATGTGGGAAAAAGGTCTCCCACGCGTCCACGTCACTCACGTGAATGCGTGCCCTATAAATCGACGTAAAAAGGCTGTGTGGCCGAGAGTTGAGCTGGACTTGGGGCTGGACTCGTGCTCCAAGCACAAGCCCTGCCACGCGAACGCGTGCCACCACGCGTCCGCGCCATTTTATCAATCTGGCCATCCACGCAATCGCATCAACCACGCGATCGCGTCACCCTAAATTTTGACAAAACATAATTTAAACAGAGAGTTGTGTGAGCGCGAAGCTACCCTCGCGCCACTAGCGTAAATCATTCATTTCATTTAAGGGCTTTTCACGCGACTGCGTGCCCAACGCGTCCGCGTCGCTTGCACCGCCCAACTCATTCAAATCTGCCAGATTATCTTTTCTATTCTCATCCCATTCCTATTTTATATCCCCCCTTCTTCTTCCTCCCTTATTTCTCTCTTCTACCCCCTCTTTACCACCACCATTATCAAGGTCTTTTATTCTCTTCTACCCTTCTTAGTTTTTTTTCATTCTTCTTCTTATTATCAGGTTTTCTTTTTCTTTCTCTTCTACTTTCCCTATCCATGTTTTCTTTTTCTTTCCTCTTCCTCCTCTTGGTGTTGGAGATTTATTTGGGTCATTATTTTTATATGTTGCTTGTGAATTGTTTAGGACTTGTTTAACAATTATATATTATTTTTATAGGGTTACTTGCATGTTCCAGTTCATATTTTTCATACCTTATTTAACATGCATGCTATGTGTTTGTGAAAACGCCCATATGGCATTTTGCAATGTTTTTAGATTTCTTTCACTCTACTACTCTAAATGCCTGCTTTTCACAAAACCCTTCTTATATTTTATTATTTAATAATTGTTATTACAAGCATATTGTTTGTTTGAAAGACTTGGTAATCTAACTTGGACATTGAATTCTTTATCTATACTACTCATGCCCTTGCCGGCATGCCAATAAACACCTTGCATTTAACTGTCACCACATGCACTTGCTATATTTCCTTTGTTGATTTGCCACATGTAGTCATGACCATGTGTTCACATCATTATCCTTTCATGTGCATTGATTACCACCTTTCCCATTCTTTTCCTTGCTATAACCCTTGAAATATTCATGTCTTTACTCATTTCCTTTCAGGATGGCCACCAAGAAAGGCAAGGAGAAAGCTACCACCAAATCCACAGCAAGGAAAGGAACTAACAGAGTATTAGTGGCAGAGCCATCTTCATCTGTAGTTAAGCCCTCAACAAAAAGAATCAAAAGGATTATAAAGGTCGATGAAAAGGAGAAAGCCTCCCCAGCAAAGGACACTGCCCGATTCCCCAATCGTTACTGTGAGCAGATGTTCCCCATTCTGGCAACTCTACAACAACGAACACCTTCTTATCCTTCCACCTTGTATTGCCAACTTTGTTGAGCCACAAATTGCACAAAGACATTGGGGATTCCTACAGAGACAGCCACGACAGGTTAACCTTTCTTGGGTAGTTGAGTTCTACTCCAATTTCCACCTGCCAACCCTACAGTCAGTTTATGTATGTCAGAAGCTAGTCCCCATTACAGAAGAGGCCATTCAACGAGCCCTAGATCTTCCCCCTGTTCCAAAAGGATTAGACACGTTTTAAGAAGCCGCACTCAAGCTCCAGGGTACAAATTTGATTGGGATGCTGTTCTCAAAGTTATCACACAACCTCGCAGTAAATGGATCTTCGGATACCATCGTTTCTGAACTAAGGGGATCTCGGCTTCCGCACTCACCTTAGAGGCTTATGTATGGGCACAGATTATGTCCCATTACGTCTTTCTGAGCACTCATGAGTCCTCCTTCACCGCAGACATGGCCGTTCTACTATGGTGCATCTTCACAGACCAGCCTCTAAATCTACCAAGACACATCCAGAATGCTATGGGACACGTGCAAATCGTGGGAAACCTTCCTTTTCCCGCCTTGATCTCAGATCTTGTCTCAGCAGCTGGAGTCTCCTACAGAGCTGGGGACACCAAAGCCATACTTCCATGGAAAGATCAATACGTCCCTAACGGGAGATATCTCAGGCCACCACTTGCCACTACCATCTACTAATCAGCTGCTGCATCAAATACTAAAGAGGTTGGACCAACAAGACCAGAAAGCAAAGCTCCGCGAGCGCCGCAACCACCGCCGATTCAAATACCTCAAGGAGCTACTCACAGGAAACCACAGACCTGACGAGGACCTAGGCACTCCGGACTCTACTTCCTTTACCAGCACAGGGAGCCATGACGGTTCCGACTGTAGAGATACTGCCACCAGCCCACCCTTGTTCCTGACAGATGGCACCGAGGACAGTGCAAAGCCTTAAGTGTGGGGAGGTCGGTCAGTACCTGACTTCCGGAGGTAATTCTTTCCCCCTAACACCAACTTCGTTTTCTTTAGAATAGGATAGATTGCATATTAGTAGGTTAATTGCATGCATGTTTTACCTGATTGAAAAGACAATAAGTTTCTTTTAAGACCATATATTTTTCAAAAATTTCACTAATTTAGATCAAAACATTTATGTTAAATTTGTTTGAAGTTGAAATTGGAATAGGATTTTTGAGCTAAAAGAACACACAACCCGTGAGACTTTGAGCCTAAATACATGGTTACACTATTTAACCACAAACATTTTGTTTAGCCTTAAGCAGAAAAATAATTGAAAATCCCAATTGAATATTTGGTTAGCTTAAGATAGAATTTGTGTGTTAACTGAGTGTGGGAAAATTGTGGGAATAAAGGGTAATAGGAAAATATGTTGTGATGAAATAAAGGGAAATTGGGTACCTATTCATGTGAAACCATAAAAAAATTACAAATCTATGTGCATTGATAAAAAAAAATAAAATAAAATAAAATAAAATAAAATAAAATTGTTCCTTTATGTTAATAAATAAGGGGACAAAATCACCCCAATGATAAGTCAGAGTTTAATAATCAATGCACATGTGATAAAATTAAAATAAAGGTTGATGCATGAATATGGAATGTGAAAAGGAGATTCTGGGTAGCTAAGATGAATGTTAAAATTATATAGAATATATGTATGTTAGGTGAGAGCTTAGGTTAATTAAAGATTCAATGTATTCTCACCCTTACCTTAGCCCCATTACAACCACGAAAAGACCTCATGATGTTTGCATGGGCATTTTAAAATTGTTGATTGGTTAGGTGAAAAACAAAATTTTTGAAAGGCATGATTAGAGAAGGATAGAGTGATTACCCCATATACTAGAGATGATTAGAGTGCACACGTACCAACAGTAAAGGTTCAATGCTCTGTCCTGTATTCCCTGCTTTCACGAGCTATCTTCTTACAAATTTATCTGCTTTTACAATATGAATTGAATTAGTGAATCTGCCCCATGTTTTGTCTTAGAGAACTTATCTATTTTTAATCATGTAGAGAAAATCATATAGTTGCATTCATATGTATATAGGTTGCATTGCATGAGTCTTACATGTTCCTATTCATTCACATTTATCTCCTTCAACTTAGCATGAGGACATGCTAATGTTTAAGTGTGGAAAGGTTGATAAACCACTATTTTGTGATTCATATTGTGTTTAATTGTGTGGTTTTATCAGGTCTTCGCCCACTTATTCATATGATTTGCATGTATTTATAATTCCTTCCTAAAAATATTCTATGATTTGAATACTTGCTTCCTAAAGACCTTTTTGTAAATCATGTTGCTTGTATGCGAAGTTTGTATTCGTAGGTTTTGATGAATGACAAACCAACAAACGACATGAAAGACAAACCAACAAACAACTTGAATGAACAAGCATGTTGAAAGATCAACCAACATTCAACGTTGAGGAATGAAGAGTTGAAAGCAACACAACAACAACAAGAAACTCAAGTCCACAACATTTGAAGACAAGTATAGTGTCTTAGGACTTAGGTAACTTCTTGTTAAGAACCAATTGCTAAATCTCTCAACACACACTCACAAAATATTTTGATGCACATCTTGCAACTCGATGCTAGCCAAATGGTTTAAAACTTGTTTTTCAAAGGTACAAAAGCATAGGAATTGACTCCAACAAGTTTGAGATCAATCCTAAGTATTTTAAAGTGATTTTAAGCCATTCTTTAAGGTTTGCATCGATGCACACTCATCTTGCATCGATGCAAAGCATGCAACGACTTGTTGCATCGATGCAAAGATGTTTGCATCGATGCAACCTAGCTGAAAATTCAAATTTCAGCTTCAAAGACACATTTGCATCAATGCAAAGTGTTATGCATCGATGCAAATAATTCAAAAACATAAAAAACGGCTAGTTTGACGAAAAGGCTCCATCCCATTAACTCCCCAATGTTTCTAAGGTTTGGGGAATCTATAAATAGATGGATTGAAGCCTTATTTCAGTGATTTTGATTTTTTGAAAACTATATTGTTCATATTCTTTCATTCTACATTTTTTAAGGTGTTATAATACATAATTTGAGAGAGCAATATCAATTGGTTCAATAGTGCTAAACTTGTAATCATACACTCTTCTAGAGAGTACTCATTTCATCTCAACAATTCTTTGAGAATTGTTTTCTTGTACACTTTGTAAATTGAGTGTGATCTCCAAGGTTGAGTCAAGAGTTATAAACACTATAGTCGGTGAGGATACCAAAGAGGTATACTAAGTACTCAAGGCAAATCTTAGAGAAGGTATCTCTAAGTGGAGTGGGTTAGTATACGAGTGGTGATCATATACCGTGAGGTGTTAGAAACTAAGAACTCGGATTGTAAAAGGTTTTGCGCGAGCACCTTGAAGCTTGGCAATAGTGGAACTTCTCAATTGCGATTGAGAAAGAAAGTGGACGTAGGACAAGGATTGTGCCGAACCACTCTAAATAGAGTTTGCATCTCTCCAAACTCATCTCTTCAATATTATTGTCTTTTACCTTTGAGCAAATAAATTGTGATCGAAAAGTAGCTTCGTAAGTACTTAAGGAGTAGCTTAAGTCCGATTGGTGAAAAGCTTGATCAATTTATTTGAGTTGGTGTCTATTGGAAAGTAAAAGCTCCTTATAAATGCTTAGCAATTGAGTTAAGCTCTTGGAAAAATACTAGTACAATAACACTTTTGTATATTGTCTTTAACTTTCGCAAAAAGATTCATTGTTGTTGAAATACTCAATTCACCCCCCTCTTGAGTAATTGTGCATAGGTTCTACAAGTGGTATCAGAGCTTAACCCTTTGAAAGACTTAACCGTTTAAGGGAAAAGATCATGGCAAGCACAGGCTTTAATAACAACAACACTAGCGAAGGTAACTCAACCGCTAGACCTCCTCTTTTTAGCGGAACAAATTACTCTTATTGGAAAAATAAGATGAGAATTTGGATCCGTTCTCAAGATGTGAGAATTTGGAAAGTGAT
Organism: Arachis duranensis; assembly: GCF_000817695.3. Taxonomy (NCBI): domain Eukaryota; kingdom Viridiplantae; phylum Streptophyta; class Magnoliopsida; order Fabales; family Fabaceae; genus Arachis; species Arachis duranensis. The sequence continues at coordinate 34,276,988 of NC_029777.3, forward strand.
TGAGAATGGAAATCACATTCCAACAAAGACAACAAGCACTAAAGAAGGAGAAGTCTCCGTCTCAAAGCAAGTACCGAAAGGAGAAGATGAATATAGTGACGATGATTGGAAGAAAGTGGCAATGAATGATAAAGCCATCAACTTCATTCATTGTGCACTTAACGAGCATGATTATATGAAGATCTCTACATGTGAAACCGCTAAAGAGATTTGGGATAATCCAGTGTTTAGAATGCCAGCATCCTCCGGGGTCCCAAACAAGACACATTAAAACTTTGAGCAGTTTCAAACAGGTTTTCAGGCTCCTGGGGTGTTGAAAGTCAGAAGAGATTCCAGGATCCCAAACTCTACTTTTACACCCATTTTTGTCTTAATCTGCATTTTTCCAGCCAGGTGATGAGTAATCTGAATTCTCACTGCAGTGACCAAACAGCTTCTGAGATCCTTTCAATTGAGCTTAACACCAATTCCTGTACCTCAACTTGAAGTGTGAAACCTCATTGAATCTTTCATACCAACGCTGAGTGCGAGTCATTCTCCTTTTTCTCTTAAAGCCGCAAAGAGCTCTAAGCTGGCCATCTGTTTCAAGCAAACCATATTCAAGTGGAAAAGTGAAAATAAAGGTCAGGGATTTTAACGTGTTGGGTGGTAATGGCCTTGGGATAGGTGTTTCTAGTGGTTCTGCAAGCTCGACTCCCTTATGGTCTTCTGTGAATTCCTCCACTTCCTTGCAAACTTCTCAAATTCAACCATGTCTTGATCAAAGTCTTCGATATCTTCCTCATCACTCGAGTCATAATTGGGAGGTTGGGAATAATTGACCTCTGCATCATCTTCGTATCCACTTGGGAAAGATTCGTCCATCTCAAAGGATTCACTTGCGGATGCAAGTTCATTACTAAGAGGACTTGACTTGTGATCATCATCATCAAGAAAACATGCATCTTGGGTTGTTTCGTCCAATTCTTTATAGGATACCTGCTTTGGGGGTTGTGCACTATCCTCCTTAGCATTGATTGTAACGTCTTTGACGTAATTCTCCACAACTCTGGATTTCTGTGGATGTTTGGCATCTCCTAAATCTTCAACCAACTTTTCTTCTTTTATAATGATGACTTCCTCTACTTGTTCTAGTACGAAGTCATGCTTTGTGCTGTCTACTAGAGTTTCTAGTGTCTTCTTCATGCTACATTCTTCATTAGATTTTCCACATGAAGCCATGGAAGTTCCTTGAGTGTCTGAACGTCTGGAAGATAGTTGATTTATTGCTTGCTCCACTTGATGAAAGGTTGTGAAGAACTGAAGATTGATGGTTTAGAAGTTATAGTAAACTCTCGTTGTAAGTATAGTTACTAAACCAAGCAATCAACCTTTCTTACAAACGTTTTGGTTGTCACAAGTAACAAACCCTTTTAAAATTGATAACCGAGTATTCAAACCTCGGGTTGTCTTCTCAAGGAATTGCAGGGAGGTATGTTCTTATTATTGGTTATGGGTTTTGTAAATCGGGGTTTTGAAAGTGAAGAACAAGTAAATTAAATGACAAATAAAATAAATAATTAACTATAAAATAAACTCTTGGCAAGATATGAAAATTCGGAAGTCCTATCCTAGTTACTCCTATAAGAATGGAAGTTAATCCCACTTAGTTAACCTTTGCATAAGCAAGGGAAAGTCAAGTGAACTAATTTGTTAGATTTTCCAAGTCCTAGCCAAATCCTAAGGAAAGACTAGAGTTAGTGGAATTCCAGTTAATTAGCCGACATAACAATCAATCATGAATAGTTGATAACTCAAGAACTTCCAGTTAATCAATTAAAGCCAATAATATAAAAAAGCTAAATATGAATCTTAGATCTGAAATACCTCAAATAACATACATTCAAAGCAATAAAATCTAACATGGACAATATTCATAAGCTAATTGGGCAACATAAATCAAATACAAATAAAAGCACTAAAGTATCTCAAAGTAGAAGAGAAGTCAAAATAAAGGAATATTGAACCTGATGTGAAGATGAGATAAATCCCTAATTTCTAAAAATCCTAATCCTAAATCCTAAGAGAGAGGAGAGAGCCTCTCTCTCTAAAAACTACATCTAAAACTAGAATTATGAATTATGAAAGCATAATTATGAATGAATGCATTTCCCCACTTTATAGCCTCTAATCTGTGTTCTCTAGGCCAAAAACTAGGTCAGAAACAACCCAGAAATCGCTAGTTTCAAAATCTGGTACGTACAGGTCACGGGAAAGTGACGCGGAAGCGTCATCCACGCGTTTGCGTGGGTTGAGATTCACAGATACGACGCGGGCGCGTCATTCACGTGTCCGCATCACCTAACTTCGGGGCAGCTATGGCAAATTATATATTTTTGCGAAGCCCCGGATGTTAGCTTTCCAACACAACTAGAACCGCGTCATTTGGACCTCTGTAGCTCAAGTTATGGCCGTTTTAGTGCAAGAGGGTCAGGCTGACAGCTTCTTGTATTCCTTCGCAGTTCCTTCAACTTCTTGAATTCCTTCTACTTTTGCATGCTTCCTTTCCATCCTCTATGTCATTCCTGCCCTGTAATCTCTGAAATCATTTAACACACATATCAAGGCATCTAATGGTAATAAGAGAGGATTAAATAAAAGGAAATAAAAGCCAAAGAAGCATATTTTCAATCATAGCACGAAATCAGGAAGGAATTGTAAAACCATGCAAATCATATGATAAAAACCACTCAATTGAGCAGAAGATAAACCATAAAATAGTGGTTTATCAGGTTGCATGAAATTGATCTACTGATTCTTTGAAGTGAACCTGTGATTCTTGAGGTGATGGACAAGGACATGGTGCATAGGGAAGTGATGGTTTTTGGGAGTGATTGGATTGGTGTTGGGGTGGATAAGGATCATACGGTGGTGCGTGGTGAAAAGAAGCTTGTGAGTATGGTGGTTTGAAGCTATGTTAAGAGGATGGTCTCTGAGCATAGGGTGGGGCTTGTTGGTAGCTACAAGGGGGTCCACCATATCTATCGGTTTGGTATGCATTGTAGAATGGTCTCTGTCCATGATATCTCGGAAGGTATTATTGCCTTAAGGGTTGATCATATCCTCTTGGCTCCATCCATCTTTGATTACTTGGATTGTGATGCATATACCTGTTATAGCTTCCATTCCTATCAACAAAATTAGAACCAAACTCAAAGCGAGAGGGGTGAGAATTCATAGTAGCAATCAGAAATAAGAAGGGAAAACAAAAACAAATAAACAGGTAAAAGAAAAGTATTTACAATAACCAATAATAAGGCACACGTTTGCAATTCCCCGGCAACGGCGCCATTTTGACGTTAGGATTTTTGATAGTAAAGAAATATAAAAATATGATCGTGTTGTAAGTATAGCTTCTAAACCAACAGAAAATCCTTTCGTACAAACGTTTGGTTGTCACAAGTAACAAACCCAATAAAATTTATAAATCAAAGTATTCAAACCTCGGGTCGTCTTCTCAAGGAATTACAGGGAAGTATGATTTATTATTGGTTATGAAAAATAGTGTTTTGGGTTTTTGAAAAGGTTTTGAGTAAGAGAGATGGATTGCAAAAATTAATAAATTAATAACTAAGAAAATCTCTTGGCAAGGTATGAAAATTGGAAGTCCTATCCTAATTATCCTTATCAATGGTGATGAGAATTATATTGTTGCTCCCACTAAGTCAACCTCTAACTATGAAGGTCAATTAAGTGGACAAATCAATTTAACACCTAAAGTCCTAGTCAACTCCTGAGGAAAGACTATAGTTATAGGAATCTAAATTAATTAGCAAGAATCGTTATTATCAATCACGATGAGTTTGATAACTCAAGAGTTACCAATTAATCAACCAAAGCCAATAGTAAATAATCTAAATTAAAAACACGAAAAAGCAATCATGAGTCTGAAATACCTCAAATTATATTTAAATAAAGATGTTAATTTTAACATGGACAATTTTCATAAATAAGATTGAAAAGAGAAATAAAAGAAACATTGAACTTGTGATGAAAAAGAAAAATTGGAAGTTGAAATAATAAGAAATCCTAATCCTTTAAGAGGAATCTTAATCCTAATCCTAAGAGAGAGGAGAGAGCCTTTCTCTCTCTAAAAACTACATCTAAATCCCCAAAAACTATGTATGAATCCAGTATTCCCTATATGCTTCATGAATGGATGGATTCCTCCATTTATAATCCTTCAACTTGTGTTCTTTGGGCTTGGATTTGGGCCAAAAGGGGCTTTAGAAACCACTGGGAGCATTTTCTGTAATTTCTGGTGCGTGGCGACTGTCACGCGTCCGCGTGGGTCACGCGGTCGCGTCATCTGGAGTTTTCCTTGTCAAGCATTCGCTTCGATCATGCATCCGCGTCATCTGTGTTCTGCTTAAGGCATGCGGCCGCGTCAGTCACGCGTTCGCGTCGCTCCTTTTTCGCGCTGGGCATGCGACCGCGTCGTCGATGCGTTCGCGTCGCTGCCAGTTTCTTTGAAAACTCCATTTTGTGCTTTCCTTCCATTTTTGTATGTTTCCTTTCCATCCTTTAAGTCATTCCTGCCTTAGAAGCTCTGCAACTACTCAACACACAAATCACGGCATCGAATGGTAATAAAGGGTAATTAAAATAATTATTTTTAAGGCATAGGAAACATGTATTTCACATATATCACATAATAAGGAAGGGAAAGTAAAGCCATGCAATTTACATGAATAAGTAGGTGAAGGGTTGAATAAATCACTTAAATTGAGCACAATATATATCATAAAATATGGGTTTATCATGGACTCATTCCTTAATCTCCTTGTCTATTTATTTTTCTATTTTTGGCTTTATGTTGTATGTTCTATCTATGTTTGTGTCTTCACTACATGATCATTAGTGTCTAGTGTCTATGTCTTAAAGCTATGAATAAATCCATGAATCCTTCATCTCTCTTAAAATAAAAATGTGCTTAATTACAAAAGAACAAGAAGTACTTGGATTTCAAATTTTATCTTGAAACTAGTTTGATTATTTTGATGTGCTGGCAATACTTTTTGTTCTCTGAATGAATGCTTGAACAGCGCATATTTTTTATCTTGTTGTTTATGAATGTTAAAGTTGTTGACTCTTGAAAGAATGATGAACAAAGAGAAATATTATTGATAATCTAAAAAATCATGAAATTGATTCTTGAAGCAAGAAAAAGCAGTGAATAAGAAAGCTCGCGCGAAAAAAATGGCGAAAAAAAGAGAGAAAAGAAAAAAAAGCAAGCAGAAAAAGCCAATAGTCCTTTAAACCAAAAGGAAAGGGTAAAAAGGATCCAAGGCTTTGAGCATCAGTTTATAAGAGGGCCCAAGTAAATAAAATTCAGGCCTAAGCGGCTAAATCAAGCTGTCCCTAACCATGTGCTTGTGTCATGAAGGTCCAAGTGAAAAGCTTGAGACTGAGTGGTTAAAGTCGTGATCCAAAGCAAAAAGAGTGTGCTTAAGAACTCTGGATACCTCTAACTGGGGATTTTAGCAAAGCTGAGTCACAATCTGAAAAGGTTCACCCAGTTTTGTGTCTGTGGCATTTATGTATCCAGTGGTAATACTGGAAAACAAAGTGCTTAGGGCCATGGCCAAGACTCATAAAGTAGTTGTGTTCAAGAATCAACATACATAACTAGGAGAATCAATAACACTATCTAAAATTCTGAGTTCCTATAGATGCCAATCATTCTGAAATTCAAAGGAAAAAGTGAGATACCAAAACTGTTCAGAAGCAAAAAGGAAGCCCCGCTCATCTAATTAGGACTAAGTTTCATTGATACTGTGGGATTCATTGTATATTCTCTTCTTTTTATCCTATTTTGTTTTCAGTTGCTTGGGGACAAGTAACAATTTAAGTTTGGTGTTGTGATGAGCGGATAATTTATACGCTTTTTGGCATTGTTTTTAGGTAGTTTTTAGTAGGATCTAGCTACTTTTTGGGATGTTTTTATTAGTTTTTATGAAAAATTCATATTCCTAGACTTTACTATGAGTTTGTGTGTTTTTCTGTGATTTGAGGTAGTTTTTGGCTGAAATTGAGGGACCTGAGCACAAATTTGATTCAGAGGCTGAAAAAGGACTGATGATGCTGTTGGATTCTGACCTCCCTGCACTCGAAGTGGATTTTATGGAGCTACAGAACTCCAAATGGCACGCTCTTAATTGCGTTGGAAAGTAGACATCCAGAGCTTTCCAGAAATATATAATAATCCATACTTTGCTCGCGTTTTGATGACGTAAACTGGCGTTCAATGCCCCATCTCTGCCTTATTCTGAAGTCAAAACGCCAGAACTGGCATAAAAGTTGGAGTTAAACGCCCAAACTGGCACCAAAGCTAGCGTTTAACTCCAAGGAAGACCTCTACACGTGTAAAGCTCAAGGCTCTGCCCAAACACACACCAAGTGGGCCCGAAAGTGGATTTCTGCATCATTTACCTATTTCTGTAAACCCTAGTAGCTAGTTTCATTATAAATAGGACCTCTTACTATTGTATTTTCATCTTTTGATCATCTTTTGATCTCTTGATCAAGTTTTGGGGAGGCTGGCCCCACGGCCATGCCTGGACCTTATTCTTATGTATTTTCAATGGTGGAGTTTCTACTCACCATAGATTAAGGGTGTGGAGCTCTGCTGTTCCTCGAGTATTAATGCAATTACTACTATTTTCTATTCAATTCAGCTTATTCTTGTTCTAAGATATTCGCTGCACTTCAACATGATGAATGTGATGATCTGTGACACTCATCATCATTCTCACCTATGAACGCGTGACTGACAACCACTTCCGCTCTACCTTAGATCGAGCGTGTATCTCTTAGCCTCCATTCCGAAAGATCGGAGTCTTCGTGGTATAAGCTAGAATTATTGGTGGCCATTCCTGAGATCCGAAAAGTCTAAACCTTGTCTGTGGTATTTTGAGTAGGATCTGGAAAGGAATGACTGTGACGAGCTTCAAACTCGCGAGTGTTGGGCGTAGTGACAGACGCAAAAGGATCACGGGATTCTATTCCAACATGATCGAGAACCGACAGATGATTATCCGTGCGGTGATAGTGCATTTGGACCATTTTCACTAAGAGGACGGGAGGTAGCCATTGACGCTGGTGAAACCCGAACATACAGCTTGCCATGGAAAGGAGTATGAAGGATTGGATGAATGCAGTAAGAAAGCAGAGATTCAAAAGGGATGAAGCATCTCCATACGCTTATCTGAAATTTCCACCAATGATTTACATAAGTATCTCTATCTTTATTTTCTGTTTATTTATCTTTTAATTATGAAAACTCCATAACCCATTTGAATCTTCCTGACTGAGATTTGCAAGGTGACCATAGCTTGCTTCAAGCCGACAATCTCCATGGGATCGACCCTTACTCACGTAAGGTATTACTTGGACGACCCAGTTCACTTGCTGGTTAGTTGTGCGAAGTTGTGTTCACGTTTGAGAGCACCAAGTCTTTGGCGCCATTATTGATGATCACAATTTTGTGCACCAATGCACCATAGTAGAACGGCCATGTCTACGATGAAGGAGGACTCATGAGTGCTCGAAAATACGTAATGGGACATAATTTGTGCCCATACGCGAGCCTCCAAGGTAAGTGCGGAAGCCAATATTCCCTTAGGTCGGGAATGATGGTATCCATAAATCCATCTGCTGCCAGGTTGTGCGATAATGCTGAGGACAGTGTCCTAGTCAAATTGGTATGTCTGGCGCTTGAGTAAGGCTTCTTGGAATGCATCCAGTCCTTCTGGAGCAGGGGAAAGATCTAGAACTCGTTGAATGGCCTCTTCTGTAATAGGGACTTACTTCTGACGGACATAGACAGACTGCAGGGTTGGGAAGTGAAAATTGGAGTAGAATTCATAGACCCAAGAAAGATTAACCTGCCGGGGCTGTCTCTATAGGAATCCCCAGTGTTTTTGTCCAATTCGCGGCTCAACAAATTCGGTAATATGGGCCGGGAGGATAAGAAGGTATTCGTTATTGTAATTCCTTTCTGCCAGGATGGGAAACATCTGCTCACAGTAGCGGTTGGGAAATCGTGCAGTGTCCTTTGCTGGGAAGGCTTTTTCTTTTTCATCAACCTTTAGAATCCTCTTAATTCTTTTTGTTGAGGGCTTAACTGCAGTTGAAGATGGCTCTACCACTAATGCTCTTTTTATTCCTCTCCTTGCTGGTGGTTTGGGAGTAGCTTTCTCCTTTCCTTTCTTGGTGACCATCCTAAAAGGAAAAGAGTAAGGACGTTAAAACTTCAAGGGTTATAGCAAGGAAGAGAACGGGAAAGGTGGTAATCAATGCACAGTAAAGAAGAATGACGTTAACACATGGTCATGACTACATGGAAAAAGTCATTAATGGAAATATAGCAAGTGCATGTGAAGACAGTTAAATGCAAGATGTTTATTGGCATGCCGGCAAAGGCGTGAGTAGCATAGATCAAGCATTCGATGTCCAAGTTAGATTACCAAGTCTTTCAAACTAACAATATGTTTGTAATAACAATTATTTTTAATTAATAAAATATAAAAAGGGTTTTGTGAAAAGCAAGCATTTAGAGTAGTACAATAAAAGAAATATAAAAGTAGTGCACAATGCCATACGGGCGTTTTCACAAACACATAGCATGCATGTGAAATAAGTTGTGGAAAGTATGAAATTGAACATGCAAGCAACCCTATAAAAATAATATATAATTGTCAAACAATTCCTAATAATCCACAAGCAAAATATATAGAATAATGACCCAAATAAATTTCTAATACCAATTAAAAAAAAAAGAAAGCATAGAGAATGAAAGTAAAAAGAAAAAGAAGAAGAAAACATGAAAATAAGAATAAGAATAAAAAAAGGAAAGAGGGAAGAAAAAAAGAAAAACCTTGATAATGGTGGTGAAAAAGAGGGAGTAGAAAGTGAGAAAGAAGGAAGAAGGAAGAAAGGAGAAGGGGGGAGAAAGAGAAAAAAGAAGGGGGAAGAAAAATTAGGATTTGGGGAAGAAAAAGATAAGATATTTTGGTTGATCTGGATAAGTTGTATGGCGCAGGCGACGTGGACGCGTGGGTCATGCGTCTGCACGAATAGCGCTTATAAGAAGCGACGTGGACGCGTCGATCACACGGACGCGTTAGCGGATTCGTGCGATTGGCGCGAGAGCAGCCTCGCGTTCGCACAACTCTCTGTGTGAAACTTGCTTTGCCAAATTTTAGGGTGACACGATCGCGTGAATGGCCATATTTCGAAAATGACGCGGACGCGTAGAGCACGCGTTCGCGTGGTAGGGCTTGTGCTTCTAGCATGAGTCCAGCCCAATTCCAGCTCAACTTACTTCCATACACCCATCTACGTCGATTTTACAGGGCCACGCGTAAACATGAGTGACGCGGACACGTGGGAAGCTCTCTTTCAGAATGACGCATACGCGTTATTGACGCGGTCGCGTAGGCATGGTTGTGCCTAAGGCACGCCTCCAGTCACGCTCTCGCGTGACTTTCTGTTCAATTTTCTTTTCTTCCCAATGCACTAGTGACACGGACGCGTCGGCAATGCTGTCACGTCGCGTGCGATTTTTTTTAATGCAGTGTGAAGAATGCAATGCTAATATGAATGTTATGAATAATTCCAGGTTCAATAGAATAAAACAAAACTTTAAAACAAACAAAACGAAATAAAATTAAAATTGAAAAGGAACGATCATACCATGGTGGGTTGTCTCCCACCTAGCACTTTTAGTTATTGTCCTTAGGTTGGACATTTTGGTGAGCTCCTTGTCATGGTGGCTTGTGCTTGAACTTATCTTGAAACTTCCACCAATGCTTGGATTTCCAATAAGCTCTATCAATACCAAGTAAATTCCTCAAGCTTTGATGGAGTTCTTCACAAGCTTTGAGCTCCCAAAATTGATCCTCATATATTCCTGGATCCCAAATCTTGTTTCTACACCCGTCTTCAAGTTGATCATCATTATTCCATCCGGGTGGTAAGCAATTTGAATTCTCTAAGGAGTACCAAACTCTTCTTTTGGATCTAACCAAAGTATCACCAGTTGAGTCCTTATATCTAACTCTGGAAATATCTACCTTGATGAGCCTGGATTTGCAACTCCAACCACTAAACATTTTTCTCTTATGCTTAATGTCACAAAGCTTGCTGAGTTGGTCGTCCGTTTCAAGAATACCGTACTCAAGTGGGATTAGAAAACGAACTGAGATAAGTTTTACCCACTCAAGTGAAGGAGTAGACGACAACCTAGGTGGAGAAGTCTCCAACATTCTTGACAAAGCATACTCAACTCCCGTTCGCCTTTTTCTAAGGATTTTCGCTTCCACATTATTCTCAGACTCAATCAGAGAATAGTCTTCATATTCAAGGAGTTCATTTGCGGATGTAGATTTATTACTAGGAGGACTTGATGCATGATTCTCATCACCAAGGGAACTTACTTCTTGATCTATCCCATCCAAGTCTTCATATGGAATATGCCATGGAGGTTGTGCACTGGCCTTCTTGACATCAATTTCAATCTCATTGGAGGGGTACTCGACAATCCTAGATTCCCATGGAGGTTCAGCATCTCCTAAATCTTCAACCACTTCTTCCTCTGCAACTGTTATGGCTTCCTTCACTTGTTCCAATACAAAGCCATGTTCCTCTTTGTCCACCAGAGTTTCTAGTGTCTCCTTCATTATGCGCTCTTCTTTTGATTCTCCACATGTAGCCATGGGAGTACTTTGAGTACTCAGATGTTGGGGAGCTATATGATTTACTACCTCGGTCAAGGTAGTCGTAAATTCTAGTACATCCCTTTTCATCTTTGCTTGCCCTTGAAGAAGACCATGAAGGATGTCATCCATTGGAGATTGGGGTGGATGTGAGGGTTCATTACTTGGGAGGAAGGGTTCATGATAAGAGGGTGGTTCATCACTCTCCATCTTTTCCACTTATTACACAACACATTTTAATTTCGTGTTCTCAAGTTGAGATTCTTTAGCCATGAAAGCTTCGGGTGCTGTTTGGTTTATTGCTCGGTCCAGTTGACGCAGCGTTGCTTGAAATTGATCCATTGTTTTCTTGAGACGATCCCTTGACTCTTATTCTACTTGGATATCATAAGTAGGATCATAAGGCTCCTGGATTGATGGATATAGACGTGGTGTATATGAAGGTGGTGGTCCTTGGGAGTAACTGGGTTGGAATTGGGGTGGATCTATGTATGGCTCATATGGCTCATAGGGTGGTTGATATGGTGGATAAAGGTTAGAATCATGTAATGGTGTTTGGTAGTAGGGGGCTTGTGAATATGGTGGTTCAAAATTATGTGGAGGAGGGGGTTCATAGGTATTTTGGGGTGGGTGTTGAATGTCACGAAGAAGTCCACCATAACTGATGCAGGTGGAAACTGTCTCTCAACAAATTTCCTTCGGCAAGTGTACCGAATTTGTCGTCAAGTAAAAACTCACAATAGAGTGAGGTCGAATCCCACAGGGATTGATTGATCAAGAAACTTTAATTCAAAGAATATTCTAGTTGAGCGAATTCAGAATTTGGGTTGAGATTTGCAGAAAATAAAATGTGGTAATGTAAATGACAGAAAAAGTAAATGCTAGAATTAAAGAGCTGGAAGTAAATGACTGAAAGTAAATTGCAGAATTGTAAATGGGAATGGAGTGTTTGCTCATAAAAGTAAATGCAGAAATTAAAGAGAATGGGTAAGATCAGAAATGGGGAGTTCATTGGGCTCAAGAGATGTTGCAATTCTCCGGATCAAGTTCATTTTTATCTCTTCCTCAATCAATGAACTCATTTATCTCCTTGGCAATCTTAATTGATCGAATTACAATTTCTTGCAATTCAATCTCTCAAATCTTGATCAATAGCCAACTCCTTGGTCAATTGCTCATGAGAAGAGATGAAGTGTGGTCACTGATTATACCACATGCATTTCCCAAATCAGGTGTTGAGAGGATTATAGTCACATATCCATCCAAACCCAATTTGGTCTAGCATGAGAAAGCATTTCTAGCTTGATCTCTTCATTCCTCTTCCAAGGTTCAGAAGAGATCCAAGTTTGAATAGCTTCTTTTCCAAGAAAACTACCCAATTGGATGAAGATCGAAAGCTTTCAAGTAAAATCAAGAGAAAAGATAGAGGAAGAATAATGAAAACTAGTATTGATCCATCAATTTACAACAGAGCTCCCTAACCTAATGAAAGGGGTTTAGTTGTTCATAGCTATAGAAAATGAAAACAAAGATGGAGAATACATCCTGGAACTAGAAGAGCAGAGAAAGTAAAATACAGAGAGTAGTTTTCCAACTTCCAGAACTCCTTAAATAATTCAAAGCTACTCCTATATATACTACTCTTCTCAGCTTCTAGTTGGCTCTTCAAGTCTTGGGCCTTTGGATCTTGAGTTTGAAGCAGTTCTCTTCTTCATTTGGGCTTGGCTTTACTTGCAGAGAGAAAGTGTGAAGTGGGCAGAGACTTTAGCTCAGGACGTTAGGGGTGTTAACATTTAGTGAAAGTATGAGTTCGAGAACGTTAGTGACACTCAACATTGTCACTAACGTTCCAATGTACCCCTTTGCCTCACGTTAGAGCCCCACATTAACTAGGTTAATGTGGCTTCTAACGTGGCCTTGCCAACCTTTGAGAACGTTAGTGACACTTAACATTGTCACTAACGTTCCAGTGTGCCCCTATATCTCACGTTAGAGTCCCACGTTAACGAAGTTAACGTGGCTTCTAACGTGGCCATTCTTAGCCATCCCCAACGTTAGTGACAATGTTGAGTGTTACTAACGTTGGCTCATCTTTTACTCATCAACGTTAGCTTCCACATTAACTAAGTTAACGTGAAAGTTAACGTGGATCCTTGGGGGTTTTGTGGGTGCTTCCAACGTTAGTGACAATGTTGGGTGTCACTAACGTTGTCGACCTCCTTTGCCTCTTACGTTAGCTCCCACGTTAACCCCTAAACCAAGTTAACGTGGGGGTTAACGTGGGAGTTAACGTGGTACATTGCACCTTAGGCCAACGTTAGTGACAATGTTGAGTGTCCCTAACGTTGGCTTCCTTCCCCCTTTTAACGTTAGAGGCCACGTTAACTAAGTTAACGTGGACTCTAACGTGGCCACTAATGACCATTGGCCAACGTTAGTGATAATGTTAAGTGTCACTAACGTTGGCTCAAAGTCCCTTCTTCACGTTAGAGTTCACATTAACTTAGTTAACGTGACTCTTAACGTGGGCAATGATGGCTTCGAAAGCGTTATTGGCAATCACTTTTCTCATTAACTTTGCAAGTTACCTCCCATTCCATGTTAATTAGATTAACGTGACTGCTAAGTGGTTCTTCCTTGCTTCCTTTGGTCCTGAAATCAAGCAATAGAGTGCATCAAAGTTCTAGTCCAAGTCATGGGTAATGCAACATGCAATTTGTCACTAAACTCATGCAAAATCCTCATGGAATCATGTAAAATTCACAATGTATGCTTGAATCAAGGTGTAAGTGAATATCTACCCAAAACTAGCTTATTTCCTAAGAAAATGCATGAAACTACCCTAAAAACAGTAAAGAAAAGGTCAGTGAAACTGGCCAAGATGCCCTCGCATCAATAACCATTGTCTTGGTGTGTATCATAGAATGGTTGTTGATAGTGCCTTGGAGGTGGTTGTTGCCAAGAGGGTTGATCAAATCCTTGTGGCTCCTCCCATCTTTGATTTTCCCATCCATGACCCAAGCTTTCATTGTAATCTCCTCTTCCTGTAAGATGATTGTAACTGAACTCATAGCCAAAGGGGTTAGAATTCATAGTAGCTAATAAAAATTAAAAACAAAAATAAATAAACAAACAAAAGAAAATATTTACAATAACCAATAATAAAACGATTTCTCTTCTTCATTTCTTCTTGCGTAACTTCTCCCTTTACTCTCTCGTTTTTCTATTTCTCTCATCTGCTCTCTATCTTTCACTTGTGCCTCTACTTTCTTGTGTTTGCGGCGTCGCTTGGCATTCTTCTGGGCAGCCTTTATCTCTACGCTTCCTTTCTTCCTCGAAGCTTCTTTCGTCTCCAGGTTAGTCCATTTTGTATTTTGTTTTCGGCTTTTGCGATGAAGTTTTCCTTTTGATCTTCTTTTTGGAGAAAGTTTGGATTTTTCTGTTTTTATCATGCTTGACTTTGTAGCATGCTCTGGAATTTTCTTCGTTTTTTGGTGTGAACCTTTTTCTTGTTGCTTGAATCTTTTTCTTTTGCATGTTGCCGCCGTTTCTGTTGGTGCCTTGGTTGATGATTTTGCTTGATTTTGAAAAGTTTTGTGCCTTTGCTATTTTTCCGTTTGGCCTTTTTGGTGTTCTGATAAACTGTAGCAGTAGTGTTAGTATACTGTGGGAGCAATGCTTTTCCTAATAAACTGTAGAAGGGTGGTCCTTTTGCGTTTTTTCTTCCTTTGCTTTCTTTTCTGGATTTTATTTTGATGAGTGCCGAGATGTAGACTGTAGAAATGATTTTGAAGACCCTTCTTGTTTACTGCCCCCAAGGGATGCTCCAAGACTTCTTCTCTTGAGTCTTGGGGTTTTTCCCTTTTTGGTTTATTCGTCCGTCGAGATGTTTTGACCCATGCCCTTTCTTTTATGCTTATGACTTTTTCTTTGGTCAGCTGGGTATCACCCTTCCTTTTACTCAATTTGAAATCGACTTGTTATGGTCTTGTAATGTTGCCCCTTCTCAACTTCACCCCAACTCCTGGGGCTTTATAAAAATTTTCCAATTGTTGTGCAATGGCTTTGGTATTCCTGCTTCCCAATCTCTCTTCTTCTACTTGTTTGTCTTGACTAAGCCTAGAGTGGTGAAAAAGAAGGCAGCTTGGGTCTCCTTTCGTTCCACCCAGGGAAAGAAGGTTTTTTCCATGTTTGACGAGTCATTCCGAGATTTTAAAAACTATTTTTTCAAGGTCCGAGCTGTTAAAGGAACTCGACCCTTTTTTCTGGATGAAAATGATGAGCTTGCCTTTCCCCTGGAATGGCAAAAGATGTGAAGGTCTCCAGGTATTATTGGGACATGTTGGACGAGGCTGAGCGAGCCTTTGTGACTGTTTTGGAAGAACGCTGGGGTCAACCTCCCCATCTTGATACAAAGAAATTTCTAACCAATCCTTCTCTTCTTCAAACTGAACTGGGTATCTTGTGTTTTCTTTGCTGTTTGTTTATGTTACTTTTAGCTGTATTTCCGACTTGTTCGATTTTTAGCTTGACTTCTGTTTTATTTGCAGAGGCAATGAAGAATAATGAATCTATGAAAGCTTTTAAGAGGGCGCAGAGGGCGACTGCTGCCATGAATATTGCCGCCAAGGCGGCTGGGGAGGGGTCCTCTCAAGTGCGTGAGAAACCAGCAGTGCCGAGTTCCCCCAAGGTGAAAAAAGTGATTCCGACACCTCGGGTCCGCTTGGTGGATCCTGACCCTACTTCTGCCGCTCCATCTGTTGCCCCTTCAAGTAAGAAATAAAAGACGGTTGAGCCATTCGACCTTCAATGCCCCTGACTTCAACAAATTGGGCCCTATGGTACTCTCTCAATGGACAATGTGTCCATCCTCCATCATTTGGAATTTATGGCCCAGAATCACGTGCAGATGGCGTTTATGGCGGCCGCTATACACCAGACTGCTCAAAGTCTCCCTCTTCATGCCACCAAGGCATTTATGGAGGAGGCAAAGCAGGAGTTTGACCGGATGAAGGGGCTGAAGGAGGAGCTCGAATTAAAGGTGACCAGGTTAGAGAAGGATCTAGAAAATGAGAAGGCGAGTTCCCTTTCGCTGGCGGCTTCTTTGAGGTTTGCCGAGGACACAGCCCTGATGCATAAGGAGAGTTACGTCACGACTTATCGGGAGGTGATGCGCCTGAGGGAGGAGTTGAACAATCCCCGGGAGGATTATTCTGAGCTCCAAGGTCATCTCGTGGGCAGTGTGACTGCTGCTTACGAGAACTTGAAGGAGCAATTTCGGGTTATTGCTCCCGAGGCCGATCTCACCCCTTTCAGCCTGGACAATGTTGTCAGGGATGGCAAGATTGTCCCTGATGACGATGGTGATGATGATGCTGATCCTCCTTCTGTGTCCTCTGCCAAAGTATCAACTTCTTCTGCTCTTCCGGTTGTGCCTGATTCGGATTGCCAGGTTCTGAACCGGGAAGATGGAACTGTAGATGCCGTGCCTATTCAGACTCGTCCTCCTTCTCCTTGTCCTGATGATGCCAAGAAAGTTCTTGAAGCTTGTTGATCTGTAGCTGGCCCGGCTTGTGGGCTTTTGAAACTTTTTTATTTAATCGCTGACACTTTTTAGTTGCTTTATCTAGCAACTTTTATATTTTAAACAATAGCTTGCTGTCTTTTGGTGGTAAGTTTTGGTGGCCTTTTACGTCCTTTTTTTAAAGTAGTTTTTTAACTTGGCATCTTCTTCTGTTTGCTGATGTTTGAAATTTTGCAGCTTGACCTCCTCGGATTGTTTTATTTTATTGTTTGTAGCTTTGATCCTTTGAGGTTGTGACTCAGGGGTCCAACTTGTTTCTTGATGGGTCTTTTGCGCTGGTCCCTCTTTTAGTTATTTCTGTAATCCTCTTTTTTGGACCTTTGTTAGGTCTCTTTTCAGGGATTACTTTGATAACTTTGAAGTGGTAGGAGTCCGACTTGGTTATGCCGGTCTCCTTTAAGTTATTTTTTTGTAGTCCTCTTTCTTGGATCTTTGTCAGATCTCTTTCAGGGACTACTTTGCATAACTTTTTGTTTTGGGCCGACTTGATTATGCCAGGCCCTTCTAAGTTAAAGTAATACTCTTTAATAGGGTTGGCCAGACCTCTTTCCAGGGTTTACTTATAACTTGGGTTGACTTGGTTCGACTTCTTAATGTTCGACCAGTCCTTAAGTTATTATTTTAGCGATCCGTAAGACCTCGTCAGGTTCTTTTTTAGATCACTTTCGATAACTTTTTACATTATTCTGTGTTCATCTTTGCCGATTTGTAGAAAGTGGTTGTCATCTCTAGATCGTCCTTTGGGTGAATCGCGTTTTCACCTTTATCGGACGGTTGTCTTTATCGTGATCCTGCAGTGAAATTTGTTTTTCACTTTCCGCCGATCTATTGCTTTATAATTGGATGATGAATGCTTCAGATTAATGCGTCTTGGAATCTTTGTAGAACATCTAAAATATATTTTGTAAAAAGAAAAAGTGCAAATATATACATATGGGATTATTTGAATCTCAACTTGGTGCCTCATTAAAAACCCTTTTCCGGAAAAAGAGTGCATCCAATGATGAGATCTTTGTTTATTCTAACTGTAGTACCATCTTAGGTTGCAGGCGTGCCATGATCTGGGAAACTCTCGTCCGTCGAGTTTAGACAGTCTGTAGTAGCCCTTTCCAAGTATTTTTACAACTCGGTAGGGTCCTTTCCAGTTTGCTGCCAACTTTCCTTCTCCTGGTCGAGTTGTTCCAATATCATTTCGGATTAGGATGAGATCATTCTCTGCAAAAATTCTTGGTACTACCTTTTGATTATATCTGGAGGCCATTTGGCGCTTTAGAGCTTTTAATAAGTCAAGCTCTTCTCTCTGAAGTAGGGAGTTTGCTCCCTCATTGTAGTGAACTACTCTAGGTGACCTTTCCTCAATCTCTACTGGAATCATTGCCTCTATTCCGTATGCTAGTCGGAAGGGGGATTCCTTCGTGGAGGAATGTGGCGTTGTTTGATATGCCCATAGAACTTGTGGAAGCTCCTCCTCCCAGGCTCCCTTTGCGTCTTGTAATATCCGTTTTAATCCGGCTAATATGACTTTGTTAGCAGCCTCAGCCTGTCCATTGGCTTGTGGATGTTCAACGGAGGTGTACCGGTGCTTTATGTTCAAGTCAGTTACTAGTTTTCTGAAGCCTGCATCTGTGAATTGAGTGCCATTGTCCGTGGTTATTGAATATGGAACCCCGAACCTTGTGACAATGTTTCTATATAAGAATTTCCGGCTTCTCTGAGCGGTGGCATTAGCTAGGGCCTCTGCCTCGATCCACTTTGTGAAGTAATCTACCCCTACTCTGAGGAATTTAACTTGTCCTGATCCCTGTGGGAAGGGACCGAGAAGATCGAGTCCCCACTTCACGAACGGCCAAGGCGAGGTCACACTAATGAGCTCTTCTGGGGGGGCGATGTGAAAGTTGGCATGTTTCTGACATGGTGGACATGTCTTTACAAATTCTGTAGCTTCTTTCTGTAGAGTTGGCCAATAAAATCCTGCCCGGAGTACTTTTTTGGCGAGAGCTCGTGCCCCGAGATGATTACCACAAATGCCGCCGTGTACTTCTTCTAGCACTTCCCTTGTGTTGGTGGTTGGCACGCATTTTAGTAAAGGTGTTAAGATTCCTCTTTTGTACAGGATGTTGTTTATGATGGTGTAGTACTGTGCCTCCCTTTTTAACTTCTTTGTCTTCTTTTCTTCTGTGGGAAGTGTTCCTGCTTTGAGGTAGTTGATTATGGGGGTCATCCATCCTTGGTCCTGACTTGTTATAGTCAAGACTTTTTCTTCTTCCGAGATTGACGGGTTTTGCAACATTTCCTGGATGAGGCTCCTATTGTTGCCCCCCGGTTTGGTGCTGGCTAGTTTTGAGAGCACATCAACCCAGGCATTTTGTTCGCGGGGTATGTGGCAGATTTTGTACTCCCCGATTTGTCCGAGCTGTTCCTTGGTTTTATCCAAATATTTTTTCATGGTGGGATCTTTGGCTTGGTAGCTCCCTGTTATTTGTGATGTGACCACTTGTGAATCGCTATAAATGTTTAGTTTTTGAGCTCCGACTTCTTTGGCCAGCTTCAAACCGGCTAATAATGCTTCATATTCTGCCTGGTTGTTTGAGGCGGGGAACCCGAACTTGAGGGAAAGCTCAACCTGGGTTCCTTGGTCGCTTTCTATTATCACACCTGCGCCGCTTCCAGTTTTATTTGAAGAACCGTCCACGTAAAGGTTCCATTCTGTGGGGGTTTCTAGGGCATCTGTGAATTCTACGATAAAGTCGGCCAGATACTGTGATTTGATTGCCGTCCGAGCTTCATATTGGAGGTCAAACTCTGACAACTCGACTGCCCATTGTAGAATTCTGCCAGCCAGATCTGTTTTCTGTAATATTCCTTTTATGGGCTGGTTAGTTCGAACATTAATGGTGTGAGCCTGGAAGTACGGGCGGAGTCGTCGAGATGTTAGAATGAGGGTATAGGCAAATTTTTCTATTTTCTGGCAGTTCAGCTCGGATCCCTGTAGCGCTTTGCTAATGAAGTAGACGGGTTGTTGCATATTTTCGTTTTCTCTGATTAGTGATGAGGCTATTGCCCGACTCCCTACTGCGAGATATAATATGAGCGGTTCTCCTTCTCGTGGTCGAGATAGGATAGGTGGCCGTCCTAAGAACTCCTTGAAGTCTTGGAAGGCTTGCTCACATTCTGTCGTCCATTCAAACTGTTTTCCCTTTCTTAAAGTAGCATAGAAGGGGAGAGATCTTATTGCAGCTCCTGCTAAGAATCGGGATAGGGCGGCCAACCTCCCATTGAGTTGTTGTACTTCTTTAACACAGGTTGGGCTCTTCATGTTGAGTGTGGCTTGACATTTGTTTGGATTTGCTTCAATTTCCCTTTGTGTGAGCATGAAGCCTAAGAATTTGCCTGCTTCGACTGCGAAGGTGCACTTTGTGGGATTGAGCCGCATGTTGTGCTTCCTTATAGTGTAAAACACTTGAGTCAGGTCGGATAATAATGTATCTTTGCTTTGTGTCTTTATCAACATGTCGTCCACATAGACTTCCATGATTTTTCCGATGTGATCTGAGAAGACTTTATTCATTAGCCTTTAATATGTTGCTCCTGCGTTCTTGAGACCGAAAGGCATCACGATGTAGCAGTAGTTTGCTTTCGGTGTTAGGAACGAGGTTTTTTCTTGATCTGGTGGATACATGGGGATTTGATTGTACCCCGAGTATGCGTCCATAAACGAGAGATATTTGTATCCGGAGGAAGCATCTACTAGAGCGTCAATACTTGGGAGTGGGTATGGATCTTTTGGACAACCTTTGTTGAGATCGGTATAATCGGTGCACATTCGCCACTTCCCGTTTGATTTTTTCACCAAGACAACGTTGGCTAGCCATAGCGGGTATTTGACTTCTCTTATGAATCCGGCTTCCAGTAGTGCCTGTACTTGCTCGTCCACAGCTTGGGATCGCTCTGGGCCAAGTTTTCTTCGCCTCTGCTGCACCGGTCGAGATCCTGGGTACACAGCCAACTTGTGGCACATTAGTTTAGGGTCTATGCCTGGCATGTCTGTGGCTTTCCACGCGAAGAGATCGACGTTATCTCGCAAGAATTGTATTAGTGGTTCTTTTAAATCTCCTTTTAGGATTGTACCGATATTGGTTGTTTTTTCCGAGGTGTCCCCGATCTGAATCTTTTCTATCTCGCCTTCTGGCTGGGGACGAAGTTCTTTTCGTCGATGAACTCCGCCCAGCTCGATTGTGTGGACCACTTCTCCTTTACCTCTGAGGTTTAGGCTTTCATTATAATAGCGACGTGCCGTCTTCTAGTCTGCTTTTATCGTGGCTATCCCTTTTGGGGTTGGGAACATCATACATAGGTGTGGGGTCGAGACTATTGCGCCGAGTTGGTTAAGTGTTGTCCGTCCTATGAGAGCGTTGTAAGCTGAACTTACATCGACTACGATGTAGTCTATTTTGAGGGTCCTGGATTGATCCCCCTTTCCAAAGGTTGTGTGTAGCGGTATGTATCTGAGTGGTCGAACCGGGGTATCTCCTAGCCCAAACAGGCTGTTTGGATATGCTTTAAGTTCTTTTTCTTCCAAGCCGAGTTTATCAAAGGCTGTTTTGAATAAGATGTCGGCAGAACTCCCTTAGTCTATTAATGTGCGGTGCAGGTTGGCGTTCGCCAATATGATGGTGATAACCACGGGATCATCATGTTCTGTGATGATGTCGGATGCGTCCTCTTTAGTGAATGTAATTGCCAGAATGTTGAGTGCTTTCTCCTCTCCTTCGACGTGATATACTTCTTTGAGATATCTTTTGCGGGAGGATTTGGAGATCCCACCTACTGTGAATCCGCCGTGTATCATGTGGACATGTCTTTCTGGTGTCCGAGGTGATCGTTCTGTTCGTTCGGTGTCTTCATCTCTTCATCTCTTTCTTTGATCATCATCCCGGGTGGCTAGGAATCGATCTAATTTTCCTTCTCTCACCAATTTTTCTATGATATTTTTTAAGTGAAGCATTCGTTTGTGGAGTGTCCTCGGACTCGATGGTATTCACAATATTCCTTTCGGTTTCCTCCTCCCCTTTTGCCTTTGAGTGGCCATGCTGAGGGGATTTTTTCTGTATGGCAGACTTCTTTGTATATCTCGACCAGGGATGCCCTGAGAGGAGTGAAATTATGGTATTTTTTGACTTTCTCCCATTGTCGATCTTCTTTTCTCTTAGACTCCTTGTCTCTGTCTCGGTAAGAGGCACCCGATTTTGAGGTCTCTCCTAACCGAGCATTTTCTTCCATGTTGATGTATTTTTCTGCTCGTTCCTGTACTTCGTCTAAGGAGGTCGGGTATTTTTTTGAGATAGATTGGCTGAAAGGTTCTTCTCGTAGGCCATTGATAAGTCCCATAATGGCGGCCTCTGTTGGTAAATTTTGTATGTCCACGCATGTTTTGTTGAATCTCTCCATGTAGTTTCGGAGGCTTTCCCGATCTCCTTGTTTGATCCCTAGTAAACTGGGGGCGTGCTTGGCTTTATCTTTTTGAATGGAGAATCTGGCTAGGAATTTTTTGGCTAAGTCATCAAAGCTTGAAATGGACTTCGGGGGTAGGTTGTCGAACCATCGGATTGCTGTTTTTGTCAGAGTTGTTAGAAAAGCTTTGCAGCGAACAGCATTTGGGGCGTTAGTGAGGTACATTCTACTTCTGAAGTTGCTGAGGTGATGGTTGGGATCTGTGGTGCCATCATACAGGGTCATATCCGGGAGCTTCAAGTCTTTTGGAATTTTGGTTCTCATGATTTCCCTGGTGAAGAGGTCTTGTTCTTTGCGTAAATTTTCCTCGGGATTATCCCAAGGTGCTTTTGATTTTAGATCGGCTTCCAATTGCTGTAGTTTTTCTTCCAACTTCCGACGTCGCCGTACTTCTCTTTGGAGATCTTTTCCAATTTCGGTGTTCGATCCTCCAGATCTGAATCGTGGTCGTTGTCATGGTCGTCCGCCATGGTGATGGGATGACGTCCAGGTTCCCCGGCAACGGCGCCAATGTTCCGAGGGTTACCTGAAACTGTAGGTCGATCTCGGATGAGATCTTCTGTGCTGGTCGGAGCCGACGTGTCCGGCAGGTGTGTAGCGGTCGGAGCTGGTGTGTCCGACTTGTTGGACCTGGTGATGGTGCTGATCCTTCGTCCCCGGAGGGTGGGGAATACCTGCAAGGGACTCCGATGCTTAAGTTAGCAAGGGTATTAAGCAGGTATTGAGTAGAATCAGAGTATGAGTTATACCTGGGTGCTCCAGTGTATTTATAATGGTGGGGAGTGACCTTTCCAAAGATAAGATAGTTATCTTATCTTATCTTATCTTTGAGTGAGGTCTTCTTATCTTCAAAGGAACCGCCTTTATCTCTACGGGCTTGGGCTGCCCTTGGATTCGGGACGTGTTCCTCTATTTGGGCCCTTAACTGGGCTCTCCTGTCGATTTGGCCGAGCTCTTTGAAAAGAGGTCGGATAGTTTGACCTGAAGAGGTTGGTCGCTTTATCTCGAATCATCCCAGGTCGGATAGCTTGACCCAGGGTATGAACAGTTGCCATTAGTTTAGTTTAGCTTAGTTTAGTGGTTAGAGTTAGTTTCTAAAGAGAGAAGCTCTCACTTCTCTCTAGGATTAGGATTAGGATTAGGCTTAGTTCTTAGATCTAAATTTTAATTCATCTTCTTCTACTTCCATCCTCTCAATTCCTTGTTGTTACATTCATCTTCCTCTATTCTTTTGTTGTAATTTCCTTTATGTAGTTCTTGTATTTTGTTGTAGATCTACTTTTGTTTCTTCTACTCTCTTTCAATTCAATCAAGGTAATTCATAATAATTGTGTTTCTTTTGATTGTTGTTAGATTTCATTCTTGTTGTCAATTTACTATGCTTTTCTTTTGTGCCTTCCAAGTGTTTGATGAAATGCTTGGTTGGATTTTAGTGTAGCTTTTGTTCCTCTTGGCTTTGGTAGAGTAATTAGTGACTCTTGAGTTATCTAATCCCTTTGTTGATTGATAATTAGAAGTTGCTAATTGATTTGAATGCCTCTAAAGCTAGTCTTTTCCTTTAGGAGTTGATTAGGACTTGAGAAATCAAATTGATTCATCCACTTGATTTTCCTCCTTAGTTAGAGGTTAACTAAGTGGTAGCAATGAACAATTTATGGTCACAATTGAGGATGATAACTAGGATAGGACTTCTAGTTCTCGTATCTTGCCAAGAGCTTTGTTAGTTGTTAGTTTATTTTCTTTTCCATTTATATTTCTTGTCTAAAATCTTAAAAACCCCAAAATATCTCATAACCAATAACAAGACACTTTATTACAATTCCTAGGGAGAACGACCCGAGGTTTGAATACTTCGGTTTATTAATTTTAGGGGTTTGTTTTAGTGACAAACAACTTTTCGTATGAAAGGATTAGTGATTGGTTTAGAAACTATACTTGCAACGAGAATTCATTTGTGAATTCTAAACTGTCAAAAATCCAATCATCACACATATTGAACTTGTTCGGGCTGCTGCTTTTCATAACCCTCTTTTTGTTGTCCCCACACCACTGGTGGTTGATTGGTTGTACTCACTGCAGCTAGTTGAAGGCTATCTATCCTCTTTGCCATCATCTCTATTTGTTGTTGAATTTGTTGGTGCATCACCTTTTTTTATGCCAAAATAGTGTCCACACCTTCAAGCTCTAGTACAGCTTTCTTTGGAGCTGGTTGGCGTTGTCTTTGATGAGCATAGAAGTACTGATTATTGGTCATAGTATCTATGAGATTCTGGGCCTCTTTAGCTATCTTCATGAGCTGTAGTGAACCTCCAGTAGAGTAATCCAAGGCTTCTTGAGCTTTTAGAGTCAAGCCTTCATAGAAATTCATCAATCTATCCCATTCACTAAACATTTCAGGTGGACATTTTTTAATCAAGGCTTTGTACCTCTCCCAGGCTTCATAAAGTGATTCTCCATCAATTTGGGTGAAGGTTTGCACTTCTGTCTTTAATCTAATGATCCTCTGAGGAGGGTAGAACTTAGCCAAGAATTTACTCACTAGATCATCCCAGTTGTTGATGTTTTCCTTGGAAAATGTCTCCAGCCATTGAGTTGCCTTGTCTCTCTGAGAGAATGGAAATAGCAGCAATTTGTAGATATCTGGGTGCACACCATTTGTCTCAACTGTCTCACATATCCTCAGGAAGACAGATAGGTGTTTATTCAGATCTTCAAGAGGACACCCTCCAAAAGAACAGTTGTTTTGCACCAAAGTGATGAGTTGAGGTTTCAACTCAAATTTATTTGCATGAACATTTGGGGTGAGGATACTGCTCCCACATTTTCTTGGGTTGGGGAAGGTGTAAGAGGCTAGAACTCTCCTCTGAGGCTGGCCATTGTTGTTGGCCATATCCTCTGGGGTATTAGGGAGGTTACCCTCCATCTCTTGATCTTCTTCTTCTGATTCCTCTTCTCCAATCAACCCCTTTCCACTGGCTTCTCTTCTCAACCTCAAAAATGTTCTCTAGTTCAAAATAAAAGTAGGTAGATACTGATGACTTGCATTATTTACCCTTTTTACCTATGCAAAAGGACCATAAAAAGAGCACATATTCATTGTTTCAATGCAATTTCATAAGCTAAATGATAAGTATTATGGTATATTGCTTTAAAATGAGTTTGTGTTGAATTTCAGGTGAAAAGTGCAACAAAAAGGGAAGAAAACAACAAAACAGAGCTGGGCATGTGAAACTGGCGTGCCACTTAGAGCAAACGCCATGAAAATATATGGGCGTGGCACGCCAGGAGTTGGGCGTGGCATGCTAGTACAAGTTTCTAGAGAGAAATGCTATAGCCACAAAAGGGGCGTGGCACGCCAGGATGGGCGTGGCACGCCAGCACCATCAACTACTATGGGTGTGCCACTTGAAACATGGGGCGTGGCATGCCAGTTCATCAATCCAAAGGTCCAAGCACTTGGGCATGCCACTTGGTATCGAAGGCGTGGCACGCCAAGCTTTCATTATCATTTGGATGTGCCACTTGAAAAGGCAGGCGTGGCAAGCATAAAGAGGGCCATCATCACTTGGGCGTGCCACTTGAGCAGCACGGTGTGGCACGCCAGTAAAAATTTCCAGAGGCGAGATTGAAGGTCCAAACACATGGGCGTGCCACTTGAGATCGAAGGCGTGGCACGCCAAGCTTCAAAGAAGGCCAAGTAAAGCTGGGCGTGCCACTTGATATCGAAGGCGTGGCACGCCAGCCCTCAACCATCACTAGGGCGTGCCACTTTGGATCGAAGGCGTAGCACGCCAGGCTCTCATCCTCACTTAGGCATGCCATTTGAATGCCAAGGCGTGGCACGCCATCCCTCATTGATCATCTGGGCGTGCCACTTGGATGTTGGGCGTGGCACGCCAGCTCCTGGAATGAGGAGGAATTATGGGCGTGGCACGCTAGACCTTGGGCGTGGCACGCTAGTTATATTTTCCAGAGAGGAAGGTAGGAGGCCAACCATATGGGTGTGCCACTTGGTGTCTCAGGCGTGGCACGCCAACGATCATTTTTCACTTGGGCGTTCCACTTGAGTCTCAAGCGTGGCACGCCAGCATCAACCATTAACAAGAAGATGACATGGGCGTGCCACTTGAATTCTGGGCGTGGCTTACCAATGAAGGAACCAACACATACAAGGGGCATGGCACGCCAGACCCTGGGCGTGCCACGCTGGTACAACTTTCCAGAATGAAGAAGAGGAGGACAAAGGCATGGGCGTGCCACTTAGTATTGAAGGCGTGGAACGCCATACTAACAAAAGCCCAACAAAAGCCTGGGCGTGCCACTTGGGCTCGAAGGCGTGGCACGCCAAGCTAACCAAAGCTTGAGAAGACCCTAGGCATGTCACTTGGGCACGAAAGCGTGACACGCCAGGGACAGCAACACATGGGGGCGTGCCACTTGAGAGCTGGGCGTGGTGCGCCAAGCTTAAATTGGAACTGGGCGTGGCACACCACTGAAGCGCCAGTCACACGCCAGCCACTGGAGGTCACGTTTATTGAGTTTTCTTTTTTCCTCCAATTGTAATTTTCTTTTTTTTGTATTTTTTTATTTCTAGTAGTAGGAGTACTATGAATAACCCCCTGAAGTACTAAGAAGAGGGGTTGTTAGAGTTGTTGTTCGAGTAGCTTTTGTTAAAAGCATAGTTAGATTTACTTTTCATCTTCTTCCACCTCTTGTACTTTTCCTTGAGCTATGAGTAGCTAACTTCCCTCTCATTTAGAGAGGGAGCTCTGTTGTACTTGATGGATTAATGATAGTGAATTTCTCCTTCTTTTCATCTTCTCTTTGATTTGCTAGGAGAAATTTTGTTTTACTGCTAGTGTTCGATCATCTTGGGAAAGAGGTTGAATGCAAAATGGGTTTCATGGGAACCTTGGAATAAGAAACATGAAATCATGCTTGAAATTCCTTCTCACACTTGAGTAGAATCTGGGTTTTGGTGATTGGATATGGTGACATATAATCCACCCTCTACCTAGATTTATGATGATGTGTGGTATAATCAGGGATCAAACATATCTCTCTTCATGAGCAGTTAGACCAAGGAATTGGTATTGATCAAGATTTGAGAGATTGAGTTGCCAAGGAATTAGGGCTTAATCAATCATGATTGCCAAGAGGTCAATGAGTTGCATGATTGAAGATGAGATGAGCTAGATTTAATCCAAAGAGAACAATATCTCCCAATCTCAATGAATTCACCTATTCTTATCTTCCACATTCTTTATAGCTTTGTTTACAATTCTATTAATCCCCATTCCCATTTACAATTCAGTTATTTCTGTTTCTACACTTTACATTCTCGCCATTCCTTTTATGCACTTTATTTCGTCTGTTTACTTTTGAGTCATTTAATTTCCTGCTCATTTACAATTCTGCAATAATACTCTATATTGCTCAGCTTGACTAATTCACCAATTGATTAAAATTGCTCAAATCTACCAATCTCTGTGGATACAATCCCACTCCTCTGTGGGTTATTACTTGATGATAATTTGGTGCGCTTGCCAAAGGACAGATTCATAATAAAAAATTTTGTGGCGTGTGAATTCCAGTCATCAGATACACCTCTTCTTCCTCCTAGCATACAACACAAACAATCCAAACATCAAAACAAAGCACTCTGTTACTAGAGTGAAGTTAGAGTTAGCAGAAACAAAATCACAAACAATTAATAGGCTTAACAAAAACGAAGAAAAATGCTTAATCTAGATTATCACCAACTTAATCATTGTCAATCTAAATCAATCCCTGGCAACGGCGGCAAAAGCTTGATGTCGGAAAAATCGAATTCCACACAAACTCACCGGCAAGTATACCGGGTCGCATCAAGTAATAAGAGTCACAAGAGTGTGGTCGATCCCACGAGGATTGATTGGATCAAGCAATTTTAGTGAAGTGATTAGTCTAGTTAAGTGAATATTGATGAATTGAGTAAAATTGGATGGACAGAATGTAAATTACTAGGAATTTAAATTGCAGAATGTAAATTAACCAAAACATAAATGGCAATAAACTTAATCTGCTGAAACTTAAAGTGCAAAAAACTAAAAGAGCAGAAACTTAAATCGCAAGAAATGTAAATGACTGAATCTTAGATTGCAAGAAATTAGAATTGCAGAATTTAAAGTGCAGGGAAACTTAAGTTGTCATGAATCATAAAGGGAAATGGGTGCAGGGAAGTAAAATGCAAGACAAATTAACTGGAAATTTTAATCAGAGAGATCTAACGTGAATAAAATCAGAAGAAATGATTCATCAGGGATTAGAGATATCATAATCCTTCATGAATCAATTGAGTTTCAACTTCTTTCTCAATCATTTTGATAGATCTATGGCAGATTGAAGTTGATTGGGTCCCAATTCCTTGGTAACCCAATCTCTCTAATCACAATCAACCTTGCTAATTTCTTGATCTAGTTGTCATGAGAAGAGGTTAAGTACATATCTCTCATCTATAAGCCACACTACTTCTCAGGATCTCAATTCATCCCGAATGGTGTTGATCCAGAGAGTGGTGATGGATAGAACATCAATCCTAATGAAGGTGATTCCCCTTCCGAGGCTCACACCCACATTCACTGAATTAATCCCCCTTTCGGAGTAAATAATTCACAATTAAAATAGAAGATACCCAATAGCTACCAAATTGAATTGAGAAGAAGAAAATTTCATTGATTCATTAGAATTACAATAGAGCTCCTCCCCCTAATGAAGTTGAGGTTTAGTTCATCGTTGCTCTAGGAAACTAGAAAAGAAAAATTGCAGAGAAAAGCAAAAGAAAAATGTCCAATGAAAATACAATTCAGATTTGCTAACTAACTATGTTGAAAATTCCCTACTGACTAGCTCACCACAAAACTAAATCAAATTCTTCTCTATTTATACACTTTCAATTAAGCCTTTAGGTTCTTGGATTGGACCTCTTGATCTTTTTTGGGGTTGATTGGATTGGCGCCTAATGCAACTGAGGAGAAGAGTGTACCAATTGTGCCTTTCTGGTATTAAAGTTGGAGTCAACGTTTTTGGACAAACGTTGAGTCAAACGTCCCTTTGAAAAGTTGTATTCTGGTTGCTATCATCAACATTTGACTCAACGTTGGAGTGCCAACATTCGCCTATCCATGCGTACGCATGAATCACGCATACGCGTGGATGGTGCAATATACCATTCTACGCGTTTGTGTGTCCTGCGCTTTTGCGCGTTTGGGGTCAGAATACACATCCACGCGTGCGCGTAACCTGCGCATGTGCGTGGATGCAAATACCCCAATTCCAATTTTTGAAAGCTTTTTTGAAGACATTGGACCCAGCGTTTGTGTGGCAACGTTCCCTCAAACGTTGCTCCACCCACACGTGCGTGTACCCTACGCGTGCTCGTGGATTATCGAAATATCTGCTTACGTGTATGCGTTGCATGTGCGTGCGCCTTGATATACTTTTTCAAAATTAAGATTTTGGAACTCATATCGCACACGTTGGCCTCAGCGTTTGACTCAACATTGGAGTGCCAACGTTCGCCTATCCACGCGTGCGCGTAACCTACGCGTGCGCGTGGATTGTCAAAAATTCAAATCCGCGCGTGCGTCCACAGCATGCATACGTGTCACTGCATTTTTTTTCATTTTCCAGAAAGCATATTACATCAACAACGTTGGGGGGTAACGTTGGCATGCCAATGTTCCCTCCAACGTTGGCTTCAAAGCTTCGCCCTTTCCCCACGTTTAAGGTAACATTGGTGGACCAACTTGGCCACCAATGTTGCTTCCTCTTCTTCCTTCCTTGGCCATTCTTACTTCTTTCTTGCCTCCTTCCCGCCTATAATCAATCGAACAATTGCATCAAAGTTGGCTATAATCACAAGGTGTTTGCATCATTCATAATATCAAGCAAAATTGGCATAAAACCTTATGAGAAAACACCTAAACAAACATGTTTAATTGTCTTAGGAAATGTATGAAACTTCAATCCAAATACTTACTTATTGCTTAAGAAAGTGCATAAAACCTAATGAAACAAGTGAAAAATGCTTGTGTAACTACCATTAGAAGCTTCAGAAGAGTTATGTTCATTTTCTGTTTATTCGGCATTTTTGTATTATCTTAGCTATTATTTTTTTTCCTCGCCTTTATCTTTATTAAGCTTGTAAGAGGGATAGGAAATTGTGATATGTATGTTTGTACGCTAGTGTTATATATCTTAAGGTATTGTATCTAGTTTGTATGTACATGTATGTTTATGTTTCCAACAAAAATGTGTTTTTGAAAGGTTATGCAGTTTTAAGTTTTAAACAGACTCCTATTTTAGTATTAAATATGTTTAGAGTTGTCGTAATACCCAAGCTATCAGAGTGGCACAGTCAGAAGCATGACATTCGGATAGTGAGGGTCTTACATGAACACTAATCGGGAGTTACTAAGGAAGGAGTTCTTGGGGAAGTTCATCCCACTACAAATGATTGACCACATAAGGAAGGAGATCTCAAGCATTCTTCAAAATGATGGGGAAGCGCTCTATGAGTATTGAGAGTGGTTCAAGAAATCATGCGTCCCGTGTCCTCACCATCAAATCCAAGACTTGTTGCTTATCAACTAGTTTTGTGAGGGCTTACATCCACAAGACAAAACTCTTCTTGACGTTTCTAGTAGGGATCACTTGTGAAACACAAAATACCGAAGGATGCATGATGTAAGACCTAGGACTTTCAAAATATTTTATTATGAACTATTTTCAAATTATTTATTTATTAACAGTTTTAATTTCAGAAATTGTTTTGTTAAAGATAATTAACGGCAATTTTGATTAATTGAATTTGAAAATTAATTAAGGTTTTTATCCAAACTCTATAATTATTGAATATTTTTCTATATACAACTTAAAGTTTTAGAAATTCGAAAATAATGATGTTTGGCTATTTAAATTATAATTTTATCTAATTTTACAGTTATTAAATTATTTTCTATATTTAAATTATAAAGTTAGTAGTTATGAAGTAATAAAAAATTTTATATGATTTAATTCAAATAATTGATATTTTTATGATTTAATACTTTAAGTTTTAAGAGTAAAAAAAATTAATCATATTTCCTTATTTTTTCAATTAGAGTATTTGATTTCAAACCAATTAGTATTTGATACAACAATTAATATTTTAAAGTAATTTTAAAGATTTAGTTAGATTTCAAATTAAACTCAAAATTCCCAAATTGAAACCCTAATCCTAATTACACTCAAACACACTCTCTATAACCTAATTGAAACCCTAGCTGCCACCCCCTTCCCAAAACACAAACACACGCACATAACACAGAAAATGGGAGGACATAAATGGGAAGAAGGAAAGAAAGAAAAGAAATGGGAGAAAGGAGAAGGGGTCACGGAAAAAATGAGAGGAGAGAGGGAGGATGGCACCGGCGGGCATCACTGCCGTTGTGTCGTTGTGTCGCCATTGCTATCGCGAGGGAGAAGAGACACATGAGGGAGGAAGGCACCGCGAGAAGCGCGCACCGATGCTGTTGCCCGTGAAGCCGATTCCATCGTCCATGCTCTTCGTCGCCAAGCGACGTCGTCAACGTCATTGTTAACGAGCCCAGCCTCCACCGTCGTGTGCTCCATCGCCGCTGCTGGAGGTTTGCCACCGATTTTATTTGAGGGAGAGGAAACGCAAACGGAAGAGAAGACGGAGAGCCACCGCCGCTGTTGCTGAACCACCGGAGCTGCTAGTAAGGATTTTGAGTTTGGTTTACATTCTTTTGAGATACCGAGAACTTTATCATCACTGCATGTTGTTACAGTCGCTATCGCCGAAGTTTTGGTCACCATTACCGCTTGAGGAGGCTGCCGCCAAACCGGTTCAGAGACAGCTGCTGTTTCATTTTCTTATTACAGTAGGTATCTCTATTTCAAAAACCTCACGTTAGTGTTCTATTACGTGTTATTGAGGTTTTTGCGATATTAATGTTTTTAGGATTTAGCAACCAAGGTTGCATGTTGCGATTAAAGCTGTTTCTGCTATTGATAAAGCAAGCGGAGCTGTGGTTGCGGTTGTCGCTGATCACGGGCCAAGAGGAAAGGTTTTCTTTGATGCGCTTGGCTTATAGGTTTGACTTTTCGAGGTAAGTTTTTCTAAATACACAATTTTATAATTTAGAATTGTTATAAATGGATATTGATGTGAGAAATACACTTTTTAGTGAATGCATAAGTCTTATGTATTATTTGGTTGTTTTAGAGGAATATGATTGATTGTCTGATTGGATTATTGTTTGGTTTTGTTAAACGAACAATTGCTGAATTGTTTCTTTAAAGTTTTGGAAATGAGTTTGATTTGTTGAAAAATAATTTGATTTTGAATCGGTTTCCTTGAGATGTGAAAATGATATGGCTTTTTGGAATCAGCTTGATTTTTTAATTGATCTGGTTTTGAACCCATTGAAAAGGGTTGTGGAATGGTTTGGTTGGGACCCAAAAAGAGTGGCAAAGTCCAAGTTTTACGGGAGGTGCTGATGAAATTTCTATAAAATCTGGGACTTTGTTTGAAAGGTTATTTAGAAAATTATAAATTTGAGAATTACATTATTTTATTTAAGTTAGTTTAGAAAAGTATTATATTTTGAGTGCAAGTTATTTAGAAATAAATTTTGTTTAAATTTTGATTTAATTAAGAAATAAATTATGTTTTGAGGTTGAATTAAATATGAAAAGGGTTTATATTTTGAATTCGATTAAGGAATCACATTCGGACGAGTTTTAGTGAATTTAAAAGAAATTGGACTTTGATTGAATAATTCCATTTGTGACATTTTGAGAGTGAATCTGAAAGTGGTTTCGATTTAAATGGATTGGTTTTGTTTTAAGTAATTTGGTTTTGAAATTGGTTCTGAAATTTTTGGTTACATGACTTGGTTTTGGTTTAAATTCTATCTTTATTAATTCAAATCAATAAGCTAGGATTTTAAGGATTTTAAGGAATTGAGATAGGTCATTCTCCACTAAAGTCTTGAGACTGTTGTGAAGTTTTATTACCAATTTTGATTTAGAAATGAATTATTAAGTTTGTTAGAATAGATTTCAAGATTTGTATGGTTTTGAAATTGTTTAGAAGTTTTTGGAAATTGTTACATAAAAGGCTCCGTTTTGAAAGGAAGATTTTAAAGAAGAATGATTCTTGGCAAGATGTGATTTGAATACATTGGTTATTGAAAGTAAATGAGTTAAGAACGATTTGATTATGATTTGAGCCTGACTGATTATGGATATTATTGAGAATGATGAGTTGTTGTACAGTAGGCGTAAGGGCAGGGTTTAGTCCCGCTTACGCTGAGTTGTAAGCATAAGGGCCGGGTTCGTCCCACTTATGCTGAGAGATCTGATGTTGATGAGATATTGTTTGGTAGGCGTAAGGGCGATGGTTTGTCGTGCTTGCGCTGAGTTGTAGGCATAAGGGATGGGGTTCGTCCCGCTTGCACTGAGATGTGAGGATTGTGGTAGAGAATCCCGCTCGCATTCTTTTGAGTCACAAGAGTGGCCGGGCACTATATTCCCAGAGAGGGTACCCTTTTATATTCATGACCGAAAGTGACATTCCCATGGGAATGTGTCGGGTTAGCAGTTGAACCGACAATGTGATATCACAGCCAATAGGACATGCATTCATCGTATGCATCTATCTGACATTGTTTGGGTGTGCATATTGTAATTGGTTTGCCTATGTGAATAATTATGTTTAACTGCTAATTACTATACTTGATTTAACTGCTTTGATTGTGTTTGAACCTCTTTACTTGTGTTTGTGACTGAAATTAGTTGGATTTGTGATAAATTAGATGTTGATTGAGTTGTTTGGGCCTGAGGCTGTAATTGCTTATGTGATGGGCTGGAGGCCGTGATTGGCTTGAG
Organism: Arachis duranensis; assembly: GCF_000817695.3. Lineage (NCBI taxonomy): Eukaryota > Viridiplantae > Streptophyta > Magnoliopsida > Fabales > Fabaceae > Arachis > Arachis duranensis. The sequence continues at coordinate 34,310,777 of NC_029777.3, forward strand.
ATGTGGTTTAGTAAAGTATGAAAAATTAAATTGGTTCAGCATAGACTTAATGAACCTATACTTAGAGAAAATTAAATTGGTCATTTGTACTATCTAGAGAAAACTTTTAATATTTTATAAGAAAGAAAAAGGCTTTGGATTTTTGAAGAATTAATTGATTTCTCCTTTAAAAAGAAGAATAAAATATATTTTTTGTCCCTAAAGTTTGACAAAATTTTCAAAAGTACCCCTAAGTTTTATTTTTGTTTCAATTTTGTCCCAAAAATTTTCAATTTGCATCAAATATACCCTGACGGCTAATTTTTCAAAATATTTAAGACCAATTCAACAACAATTTCATAAGAACAACCCTCAACACAATCAAATCAAGCATTATTTTCATGCATTATTGTTAGATTGGTTTCAAATTTTTTAAAAATTTAGCCATTGAGGGTATATTTGATGGAAATAAAAACTTCTGAGACAAAATTGAAACAAAATAAAACTTAGGAGTATTTTTGAAACTTTTGCCAAACTTCAGGAACAAGAAGTATACTTTACCCTAAAAATTTTTTTGGATTTCTAAATGTAAACATTTGGCTTTTGAAAGGATACATAAGACGAGCAACGATCACTGTACCTTGAACACAGTTTTATTTCACATATCTTATTATAGCTATTATCTAACCCTATCGTGAGAACCAGCGAAGACGATGTTCTCACTTTCCTACAGGTTTTTCCTTTTCAGGATACAAACGAAGAAATCACGAAGAGTTTATTTTGTTTCTGTTTATATGGTGTATTATATTATTTTAGATATTATGTTTTTCATCGCCTTTATCTTTGCACATTTTTGTAAGAGGGATAGGAATTGTGATATGAAACACTTGTAAGTTATTACTATGTACATATGGTGCACGAAATTGCAATTACACTTTTGCAATTCCGCAGAACTAACCAGCAAGTGCACTGGGTCGTCCAAGTAATACCTTACGTGAGTAAGGGTCGATCCCACGGAGATTGTCGGCTTGAAGCAAGCTATGGTTATCTTGTAACTCTGAGTCAGGAGATCAATAATTCTCAGGTTTAATTGTGAAAAGTAGAAGAACATGAAATAAATACTTGTTTTGCAGTAATGGAGAACAGGTTGAGGTTTTGGAGATGCTCTATCTTCTGAATCTCTGCTTTCCTACTGTCTTCTTCTTCATACACGCAAGGTTCCTTCCATGGAAAGTTGTATGTAGGGTTTCACCGTTGTCAATGGCTACCTCCCATCCTCTCAGTGAAAATGTTCAACGCGCTCTGTCACAGCACGGCTATTCATCTGTCGGTTCTCAATCAGGTTGGAATAGAATCCAGTGATTTGAATGCCGCCATCAATTCTAGCTTATACCACGAAGATTCTGGCTAAAGAATCCAAGAGATATCCACTCAATCTAAAGTAGAACGGAGGTGGTTGTCAGGCACATGTTCATAGATGAGAATGATGATGAGTGTCATGGATCATCACATTCATCAAGTTGAGGAGCAAGTGATATCTTAGAATGGAAACAAGCGTGTTTGAATGAAAAACAGTAGTAATTGCATTAATCCATCAAGATACAGCAGAGCTCCTCACCCCCAACCATGGGGTTTAGAGACTCATGCCATAGAAGGTACAATATGAAACGTGTAAAGTGTCAGGAGGTCCAGATACAATCTCAAAAGATCCTATTTATAGTGAACTAGTAACCTATGATATACAGAAATGAGTAGATGACGTAAAAATCCACTTCCGGGGTCCACTTGGTGTGTGCTTGGGCTGAGCATTGAAGCTTTCATGTGTAGAGACTTTTCCTGGAGTTAAACGCCAGCTTTTGTGCCAGTTTGGGCGTTTAACTCCAACTTTTGTGCCAGTTCCGGCGTTAAACGCCGGGAATTCTGAAGCTTATTTGCAACGCCGGTTTGGGACATCAAATCTCGGGCAAAGTATAGACTATTATACATTGCTGGAAAGCCCAGGATGTCTACTTTCCAACGCAATTAAGAACGCGCCAATTGAGTTTCTTTAGCTCCAGAAAAACTACTTCGAGTGCAGGGAGGTCAGAATCCAACAACATCTGCAGTCCTTTTTCAGCCTCTGAATCAGATTTTTGCTCAGGTCCCTCAATTTCAGCCAGAAGTTACCTAAAATCACAAAAAAATACACAAACTCATAGTAAAGCCCAGAAAAGTGAATTTTAAATAAAAACTCATAAAAACATACTAAAAACTAACTAAAATGTACTAAAAATATACTAAAAACAGTGCCAAAAAGCGTATAAATTATCCGCTCATCACAACACCAAACTTAAATTGTTGCTTGTCCCCAAGCAACTGAAAATCAATTAGGATAAAAAGAAGATAACATACTATAGACTCCAAAATATCAATGAAACTTAGCTCCAATTAGATGAGCGGGACTAGTAACTTTTTGCCTCTGAACAGTTTTGGCATCTCACTTTATCCTTTGTAGTTTAGAATGATTGGCATCTATAGGAACTCAGAATTCAAATAGTTTTATTGATTCTCCTAGTTAAGTATGATAATTCTTGAACACAGCTACTTTATGAGTCTTGGCTGTAGCCCAAAGCACTCTGTCTTCCAGTATTACCACCGGATACATACATGCCACAGACACATAACTGGGTAAACCTTTTCAGATTGTGACTCAACTTTGCTAGAGTCCCCAATTAGAGGTGTCCAGGGTTCTTAAGCACGCTCTTTTTGCCTTGGATCACTTTTTATTTTTACCCTTGCCTTTTTGTTTAAAAAGGCTATTGGCTTTTTCTGCTTTTTTTTTTGAATTCACTGCTTTTTCTTGCTTCAAGAATCAATCTGATGATTTTTCAGATCCTCAATAACATTTCTCCTTTTCCATCATTCTTTCAAGAGCCAACAAGTTTAACATTCTTTAATCAACAAATTCAAAAGACATATGCACTGTTCAAGCATTCATTCAGAAAACAAAAAGCATTGTCACCACATCAAACTAATTCAACTAGTTTCAGAGATGAATTCGAAATCCTGTACTTCTTGTTCTTTTGTGATTAAAGCATTTTTCATTTACGAGAGGTTATGGATTCATAGGACATTCATAGCATTAAGACATGAACCTTAAATTTTATTAATCATGAATTAAGAACAAGACTCAAAAATAAATATAAGATAAGACTAATAGTAATAGAAAACAAAAATTTAAATGACTCTAAAATAGACTCCTAATGATAGAGGTTATCACAGATTTAGGACTCAACAACCTTGATTTTGAGAAGTGGATGCTCCCTCAACTTGTGGGGTATTTGACCCTTCAAGGGAGAGCTTCTGGCGCTTCAGCTCCTGTAGCTCATGCCCATGCTTCTCTTGTTCATTTAGCAATTTACAGAGCATGCAGTTTTGATTCTGCTGTTCTTCCTTAATTTGTTCCATAGTTTCTTGCAGCTTGGCAACAGATGCTTTTAGGCTGGCCCAGTAGTCAATTTCAGGAAGTTCAGGGAGGAATTCCTGCACCATCCTTTTGATAGAGTTATCTTGCATTTATCCTTCCATTAACTTCTTGATGATTGGATGTTCAATTGGGATGAATTCATCTACTCCCATCCTCACCTCAGCATCTTTACATAGTATAGAGATTAAGCTTGGGTAAGCCAGTTTGGCTTCAATGGAGTTCTTGTTTGTAATTGTGTAAATCTCACAAGCAATCAGATGATGAATCTCCACTTCTTTTCCCAGCATAATGCAATGAATCATCACTGCTCTCTTGACCGTGACCTCAGAACGGTTGCTAGTGGGAAATATAGAACGCCCAATAAAGTCTAGCCAACCTCTTGCAATTGGTTTGAGATCTCCCCTTTTGAGTTAGTTTGAGAAACCTTTTGAATTAGTTGTCCACTTAGTTCCAGGGAGGCATATGTCCTCTAGAACTTGATCCCACCCCTTATCTACTCTCACCATTCTCCTATTAAAGGATTCAGGATCATCTTGTAATTGAGGCAATTTGAAGACCTCTCTTATTTTGTCCAGATGGAAGTAAATAATTCTCCCTCTGACCATGGTTCTGTAGGTATGAAAAGTAGTTTCAGTCATTCTCTGCTTATCAGTCAGCCACAGATTTGAGTAGAATTCATGAACCATGTTTCTTCCAACCTTTGTCTCAGGGTTGGTTAGAACTTTCCATCATCTGTTTCGAATTTGCTCTTGGATCTCCGGATATTCATCTTCTTTCAGATCGAATCTGACTTCCGAGATCACTGACCTCAGACCCATTATTTTGTGGTAATGCTCTGCATGTTCTTTGGTTAAGAACTTCTCTTGACTCCAAAGATTCTTTGGAGCATTCTCTTTCTTGCCTCTTGAATTGGTTTGTTTTCCTTTGGGAGCCATGATCTTGATGAGCCTTAGCTTAGTGATCACGGAAAAGCACACCAAACTTAGAGGTTTGCTTGTCCTCAAGCAAAAGAAAGGAAAGAGAAGAGAGAGGAGGAGAAGCACATTCGAATGGTGAAGAGAGGGGGATGGCCGAATGTGTATTTATAAGGGAGGGGGAGGGATTTCAAAAGTTTTGAAACAGATTTGAGAAGATATGGAAAGAATTTGAGAAAATACATAAGTTTTTGAAGAAGATTTGGAAAGGATTTGTAAGAGATTTGAGAAATAATTTAGAAAATTGTTGGATTTTTGAAATTTGAGGGTGAATGATGAAAATTTGTAACATGTTTATGTAGAAAATTATGGGTTAAAACAAGAAAGTGTGAAAAAAATTGAAGTGGAAAGCAAAATCTCCTTCCCCTGCCTTTCTGGCGTTAAACACCCAAAATGGTGCCTTTACTGGCGTTTCCTTGCCAGCAAGCTCCTTTTCTCTGCTTATTTCACTGAATCCTTCTGTAACTCTGTGAATTCCTTCAATTTCAATGATCAACCTTGAAGAATATATATCAAACTTTTATAAAACAAATAACCTGCTAATGACTGGGTTGCCTCCCAGCAAGTGCTTCTTTATTGTCTTTAGCTGGACCTTTATTGAGACTCATTCAAGCCTCAGTTTTGAGCATTCCTACTCAAAATTACTTTCAAGGTAATGTTTGATCCTCTGTCCATTAACAATGAACTTTTTATCAGAATCAATATCTTGAAGCTCAACATATCCATATGGTGACACTCCTGTAATCACATACACTGGAGCAATCTTTTTTCACCAGCTAACTTAACATCCAGGTTTTGGAATCTGGTTGCCCAATAAGCTTTATGTTCCAGTTCCACGGGCAGATGACAGGCCTTGCCATACACAAGTTGGTATGGAGAGGTTCTTATATGAGTCTTTAATGCTGTTCTGTATGCCCACAGAGCATCATCCAAGCTCTTTGCCCAATCCTTTCTACGGGAAATTACAGTCCATTCCAGGATTCTTTGTAGCTCTCTATTAGAGACTTCAGCTTGTCCATTTGTCTGTGGATGATACGGAGTTGCTACTTTGTGGCTAATTCCATAACGGACCATAGCAGAGTACAGCTGTTTATTGCAGAAATGAGTGCCCCCATCACTGATTAGTACTCTGGGAACACCAAACCTGCTGAAGATGTGTTTCTGGAGGAATTTCAGCACGGTTTTGGTATCATTATTGGGTGTGGCAATTGCTTCTACCCATTTAGATACATAGTCTACTGCCACCAGAATATAAGTGTTTGAATATGATGGTGGGAAGGGACCCATGAAGTCAATATCCCGTACATCAAACAATTCAATCTCTAAGATCCCTTGTTGAGGCATGGCGTAACCATGAGGCAAGTTACCAGCTCTTTAGCAACTGTCACAGTTACGCACAAACTCTCGGGCATCCCTATAGAGAGTAGGCCAGTAAAAGCCGCATTGGAGGACTTTAGTGGCTGTTCGCTCACTTCCGAAATGTCCCCTGGTGCACGAAATTGTGAACAATACTTTTCACAACTCTCATAATCCCCGGTCATGAACCCCAAAACCTTGGTAGCTCAATACGATGACATTACACAACTTCGCACAACTAACCAGCAAGTGCACTGGGTCATCCAAGTAATAAACCTTATGCGAGTAAGGGTCGATCCTACGGAGATTGTTAGTATGAAGCAAGCTATGGTCATCTTGTAAATCTTAGTCAGGCAGACTCAAATGGATATGATGATGAACGAAAATAACACAAAGGTAAAGATAGAGGTACTTATGTAATTCATTGGTAGGAACTTCAGATAAGCGCATGAAGATGCCTTCCCTTCCGTCTCTCTGCTTTCCTACTGTCTTCATCCAATCCTTCTTATTCCTTTCCATGGCAAGCTTGTGTAGGGTTTCACCGTTGTCAATGGCTACCTCCCATCCTCTCAGTGAAAACGATTGCATATGCTCTGTCACAGCACGCGGAATTCAGCTGTCGGTTCTCGGTCAGGCCGGAATAGAATCCATTGATTCTTTTGCGTCTGTCACTAACGCCCCGCCTGCTAGGAGTTTGAAGCACGTCACAGTCATTCAATCATTGAATCCTACTCAGAATACCACAGACAAGGTTAGACCTTCCGGATTCTCTTGAATGCCGCCATCAGTTCTTGCCTATACCACGAAGATTCCGGTTAAAGAATCCAAGAGATATTCACCCAATCGAAGGTAGAACCGTTGAAAATACATAAGTACAGGGTCTAGGCATGGCCGAATGGCCAGCCTCCCAATGATCTAAGATAGCATAAAAATGAAGATAGCTACCAAAGTCTGATCTAAGAACTAGATGTCCAAAGATGATCTAGAGACCTCAAGTGATCAAAAGATCTCTCCCAAATACAATAGTAAAAGGTCCTACTTATAGAAAACTAGTAGCCTAAGGTTTACAGAAATGAGTAAATGACATAAAAATCCACTTCTGGGCCCACTTGGTGTGTGCTTGGGCTGAGCAATGAAGCATTTTCGTGTAGAGACTCTTCTTGGAGTTAAACACCAGCTTTAGTGCCAGTTTGGGCGTTTAACTCCCATTTGGGTGCCAGTTCCGGCGTTTAACGCTGGGATTTCTGAGGGTGACTTTGTACGCCGGTTTGGGCCATGAAATCTTGGGCAAAGTATGGACTATCATATATTGCTGGAAAGCCCAGGATGTCTACTTTCCAACGCCGTTGAGAGCGCGCCAATTGGGCTTCTGTAGCTCCAGAAAATCCACTTAGAGTGCAGGGAGGTCAGAATCCAACAACATCTGCAGTCCTTTTTAGTCTCTGAATCAGATTTTTGCTCAGGTCCCTCAATTTAAGCCAGAAAATACCTGAAATCACAGAAAAACACACAAACTAATAGTAAAGTCTAGAAAAGTTAATTTTATACCTGAAATCACAGAAAAACACACAAACTCATAGTAAAGTCCAGAAAAGTGAATTTTAACTAAAAAATAATAAAAATATACTAAAAACTAACTAGATCATACCAAAAACATACTAAAAACAATGCCAAAAAGCGTACAAATTATCCGCTCATCATCCCCCATACTGTGATCCATGGCAATGCCATAGGATCCTTTGTGCTTACTCTCTAGGTACACATCTGCAGATCATTCCGTCTGCACATCTCTTAAAGAGATATGGCTCATCTCATAGGTAGTACTTGGCATTTGAAATTAATTTTTTTCTTTGCGCCCTGCTGTACTCCTGGGGTATGAACCTCACAGCTTTATAGTTTGCAATATCTACAAACCATGGTTCTTCCTAAATGGCAAAGATTTGCTCATCTGGAAAGGTCTCAGAGATCTCAGTAGAGGGGAGGGACGCCCCAGCTACTGGTTCTATCCAGGACAAGTGATCAGCTACCTGGTTCTTTGTCCCTTTTTTGTCTCTTATTTCGATATCAAACTCTTGCAGAAGTAACACCCATCTTATGAGCCTGGGTTTTGAATCCTGCTTTGTGAGTAAGTACTTAAGAGCAGCATAGTCAGTGTACACAATCACCTTTGATCCCACTAGATAGGATCTAAACTTGGCAATGGCATAGACCACTGCAAGTAACTCTTTTTCTGTGGTTGTGTAATTCTTCTGTGTGTCATTTAGAACACGGCTAGCATAATAAATGACGTGCAGAAGCTTGTTGTGCCTCTGTCCCAACACTGCACCAATAGCATGGTTACTGGCATCACACATTTGTTCGAATGGCAATGTCCAGTCTGGTGCAGAGATAACTGGTGCTGTGACCAGCTTAGCTTTCAGAAGGTCAAACGCTTGCAGACATTCCTTATCAAAGATAAATGGCGTGTCTACAGCTAGCAGATTACTCAGAGGTTTTGCAATTTTTGAAAAATCCTTTATAAACCTTCTGTAGAATCCTGCATGCCCCAGAAAGCTTCTGATTGCCTTAACATTGGTAGGTGGTGGTAATTTTTCAATTACTTCAACTTTAGCTTGATCCACCTCTATTCCCTTGTTTGAAATTTTATGCCCAAGGACAATCCCTTCAGTCACCGTAAAGTGACATTTTTCCCAGTTTAAAACTAGGTTGGTCTCTTGGTATCTTTTCAGAACAAGTGCTAGATGGTTAAGGCAGGAGCTGAATGAGTCTCCAAATACTGAAAAGTCATCCATGAAGACTTCCATAAATTTCTCTACCATATCTGAGAAGATAGAGAGCATGCACCTCTGAAAGGTTGCAGGTGCATTACACAGACCAAAAGGCATCCTTCTGTAGGCAAACACTCCAGAAGGGCATATGAATTCTGTTTTCTCATGGTCCTGAAGATCTACTGCAATTTGGTTGTAACCTGAATAGCCATCCAAAAAGCAATAATATTCATGACCTGCCAGTCTCTCTAGCATCTGGTCTATGAATAGTAAAGGAAAATGATCCTTCCTGGTGGCTGTATTAAGCCTTCTGTAGTCAATACACATATGCCACCCTGTAACTGTTCTTGTAGGAACCAGCTCATTCTTTTCATTATGAACCACTGTCATGCCTCCCTTCTTGGGGACAACGTGGATAGGGCTCACCCAGGGGCTATCAGAAATAGGATAAATAATCCCAGCCTATAGTAACTTAGTGACCTCTTTCTGCACTACCTCTTTCATGGCTGGATTTAGCCGCCTCTGTGGTTGAACCACTGGCTTTGCATTATCCTCCAATAGGATCTTGTGCATGCATCTTGCTGGGCTAATGCCCTTAAGATCACTTATGGACCATCCAAGAGCTGTCTTGTGTGTCCTTAACACTTTAATTAGTGCTTCCTCTTCCTGTGAATTTAAAGCAGAGCTTATGATCACTGAAAAAGTATTACCTTCTCCCAGAAATGCATACTTCAGGGATGGTGGTAGTGGTTTAAGCTCAGGTTTGGGAGGTTTATCCTCTTCCTGAAGAATTTTCAGAGGTTCTTCTATTTCCTCTGGTTCTTCCTGATCAGGCTGAACATCTTTAAAGATGTCCTCTAGCTCTGATTCGATGCTCTCAGTCATATTAATCTCTTCCACCAAAGAGTCAATGATATCAGCGCTCATGCAGTCATTTGATGTGTCTGGATGCTGCATAGCTTTGACAGCATTCAGCTTTAACTCATCCTCATTGACTTTCAGGGTCACTTCCCCTTTTTGTACATCAATAAGAGTGCGTCCAGTTGCTAGGAAAGGTCTTCCTAGGATGAGGGTTGCACTCTTGTGCTCCTCCATTTCCAGCACTACAAAGTCAGTGGGAAAGGCAAATGGCCCAACCTTGACAATCATGTCCTCAATTATGCCTGATGGATGTTTAATGGAGCCATCAGCAAGTTGGAGACATATCCGGGTTGGTTTGACTTCTTCAGTCAACCCAAGCTTTCTGATAGTGGATGCAGGTATTAGAGTGATACTTGCTCCAAGGTCACACAGGGCTGTCTTAGTGCAAGCACCTTCTAATGTGCATGGTATCATAAAGCTTCCTGGATCTTGAAGCTTCTCTGGTAAGCTTTTCAGATTGACTGCACTATATTCTTCAGTGAGAAACACCTTTTCAGTTTCTCTCCAATCCTTCTTATGACTTAAGATCTCTTTCATGAACTTAGCACAAGAGGGTATTTGCTCAAGTGCCTCTGCAAACGGAATCTTTATTTCAAGAGTACTGAGATAGTCTGCAAAGCGGACAAATTGCTTATCCTATTTCGCTTGGCAGAGTTTCTGAGGATAAGGCATCTTGGCTTTATATTCTTCAACCTTGGTTGCTGCAGGTTTATTCCCTACAGAGGTGGTTGGAGAAGCCTTCTTAGAGGGGTTACTATCAGCACTCTCATGTGTCTGATTCCTCATTGGTGTTTGAACGCCAGGACTGGGTCCATGATGGGCGTTTAACGCCAGCTTTCCACCCTTTTCTGGCGTTTGAACGCCAGAACTGGGCAAGGAATGGGTGTTTAACGCCAACTTTTCCCTCCTTTCTGGCGTTTGAATGCCAGGAGTATTCCTATCTGGGCTCTTACTATCCTCAGAGGGATTTTGGGCAGTGGTTTGGTTATCCTCTGTCAGTTGTTCCTTTCTTGGCTTTTTGCTACTTTGAGCAGTGTTATTTAATGTCTTCCTACTCCTTAGTTGAACTGCTTGGCATTCTTCTGTTATCTGTTTAGATAATTGCTGTTTTGTCTGATTCAACTGTGATTCTATATTCTTGTTAGAAATTTTAGTTTCTTGGAGCATCTCCTTAAATTCTGCTAACTGCTTTATCATCAGGAGTAATTGTTGATTAAGCTCAACAACCTGTTCTTGAGGATTAGGATCAGTAGTTACTGCCATGGCTTCTTCTTTTGTAGAGGGCTCACTGCTAGAGTACAAATATTGATTTCTAGCAATAGTATCTATGAGTTTTTGAGCCTCTTCAATCGTCTTTCTCATGTGTATAGATCCACCAGCTGAGTGGTCTAAAGACATCTGAGCTTTTTCTGTAAGCCCATAGTAGAAGATGTCTAACTGTACCCACTTTGAAAACATTTCAGAGGGGCATTTCCTTAGCATACCTCTATACCTCTCCCAGGCATTATAAAGGGATTTATTATCCTCTTGTTTAAAGCCTTGGATGTCCAGCCTTAGCTGTGTCATCCTCTTTGGAGGGTAAAATTGATTCAGGAATTTGTCTGATAACTGTCTCCGTATTTTTATGCTTGCTGTGGGTTGGTTATTCAACCACCTCTTAGCTTGATCTTTTACAGCAAATAGAAACAGTAATAAACTGTAGACATCCTGATCCACCTCTTTATCACGTACTGTGTCAGCAATTTGTAAGAACTGTGCCAGAAACTCAGTAGGTTCTTCCTATAGAAGACCGGAATACTGGAAATTTTGCTGCACCATGATAATGAGTTGAGGATTTAGCTCAAAGCTGCTTGCTTTAATGGGAGGTTGATGAGCGGATAATTTATACGCTTTTTGGCATTGTTTTTATATAGTTTTTAGTAAGTTTGAGCTACTTTTAGGGATGTTTTCATTAGTTTTTATGTTAAATTCACATTTCTGGACTTTACTATGAGTTTGTGTGTTTTTCTGTGATTTCAGGTAAATTCTGGCTGAAATTGAGGGACTTGAGCAAAACTCTGAAGAAGGCTGACAAAAGGACTGCTGATGCTGTTGGAATCTGACCTCCCTGCACTCGAAATGGATTTTCTGGAGCTACAGAACTCCAATTTGCGCGCTCTCAACGGCGTTGGAAAGTAGACATCCAGGGCTTTCCAGCAATATATAATAGTCCATACTTTATTCGAAGAATGACGACGTAACTTGGCGTTGAACGCCAAGTACATGCTGCTGTCTGGAGTTAAACGCCAGAAAAACGTCATGATCCGGAGTTGAACGCCCAAAACACGTCATAACTCAGAGTTCAACGCCAAGATATGCCTTAGCACGTGAATTCATCAAAGCTCAGCCCAAGCACACACCAAGTGGGCCCCGGAAGTGGATTTATGCATCAATTACTTACTCATGTAAACCCTAGGAGCTAGTTTATTATAAATAGAACATTTATCTATTGTATTAGAGATCTTTGATCACTTGAGGTCTTTGATCATTCGGTCTTGTGACCACATGGGGGCTGGCCATTCGGCCATGCCTGAACCCCTTGCTTATGTATTTTCAACGGTGGAGTTTCTGCACACCA
>NC_029777.3:34323169-34324121 GCF_000817695.3 Arachis duranensis
TGAGCATTAGTTTTCACTGCGAGGATGGGATGTAGCCATCAACCATGGGTGATGCCTCCAGACGATTAGCCGTGCGACTGACAACCGCATAGGATCATTTTCCCGAGAGGATGAAAGAAGCCACAGCTGATGGTGAACCCCTATACAAAGCTTGCCATGGAAAAGAGTAAGAAGGATTGAGTAGAAGCAGGAGGAGAGCAGGTGTCCTTGAGCCATACAGCATCTCCATTCGCTTATCTGAAATTCTCACCAATGAATCTGCATAAGTCTTCTATCTCTTGTATTATTCCTACTTTCTTATCTTTATTTTCGAAAACCCATAAATCATTTTAATCTGCCTAACTGAGATTTGCAAGGTGACCATAGCTTGCTTCATACCAACAATCTCTGTGGGATCGACCCTTACTCACGTAAGGTTTATTACTTGGACGACCCAGTACACTTGCTGGTTAGTTGAACAGAGTTGTGAATTCAACCAGTGCCATAATAAGGCTTTCATACAAAGACAAACAACTTGAATAGAATAGTGATCACAATTTTGTCCACCAAGTTTTTGGCGCCGTTGCCGGGGATTGTTCGAGTATGGACAACTGACGGTTCATCTTGTTGCTCAGATTAGGTAATTTTCTTTTCAAAAATCTTTTTCAAAATTTTTCTTTTATTTTTCGTTTTTCCAAAAATGTTTTTCGAAAAAAATTAAAATAAAAATACAAAAAAATTAGAAAATCATAAAAATCAAAAAATATTTTGTGTTTCTTGTTTGAGTCTTATGTTAATTTTTTAGTTTGGTGTCAATTGCATGCTTCTAAAATTTTTCTTGCATTTTTTCGAAAATTTCATGCATTCATAGTGTTCTTCATGATCTTCGAGTTGTTCTTGACAAGTCTTCTTGTTTGATCTTGATGATTTCTTGTTTTGTGTCTTTTGTTGTTTTTCATGTGCACTTTTGCAT
>NC_029777.3:34324219-34324941 GCF_000817695.3 Arachis duranensis
AAAAATTTTTCAAAATTATGTTCTTGATGTTCATCATGATCTTCAAAGTGTTCTTGGTGTTCATCTTGACATTCATAGTGTTCTTGCATGCATGTTGTGTCTTGATCCAAAATTTTCATGTTTTGGGTCATTTTTGTGTTTTTCATTAAAAATTCAAAAATCAAAAAAATATCTTTTCCTTATTTTCCTCCAAATTTTCGAAATCTTGGGTTGACTTGGTCAAAAATTTTTAAAAATTAGTTGTTTCTTACAAGTCAAGTCAAAATTTCAATTTTAAAAATCTTATCTTTTCAAAATCTTTTTCAAAAATCATATCTTTTTCATTTTTTATATAATTTTCAAAAATTTCAAAAATTATTTTTCAAAATATTTTCAAAATATTTTTCTTATCTTTTTATCAAATTTTCGAAAATTAAGCTAACAATTAATGTGATTGGTTCAAAAATTTGAAGTTTCTTACTTTCTTGTTAAGAAAGGTTCAATCTTTAAATTCTAGAATCCTATCTTGTAGTTTCTTGTTAGTTAAGTAATTTTTAAAATTAAATCTTTTTCAAAATATCTTTTTCAAATATATCTTTTTATCTTTTATCTTATCTTTTTCAAAAATTTTATCTTCTTCAAAATTTGATTTCAAAATATCTCATCTAACTTCTTATCTTCTTATCTTTTTCAAAATTTGATTTCAAATCTTTTTCAATAACTTCTTATCTTCTTATCTTTTT
>NC_029777.3:34324992-34325658 GCF_000817695.3 Arachis duranensis
ACCTAACTACTTTTCCCTCTTTAATTTTCGAAAATTCTTCCTCTCTTTTTCAAAAATTCTTTTTTTTTGTTTTAAATTTTAATTTTAATTATATTTTGTCTTTGATTTTCGAAAATTATTAACCTCTTTTTCAAAAATTATTTTTGAAATTTCTCTTCTCTTTTCTTCTTCTATTATTTAATTACTAACACTTCTCTCCACCTCTCTTCATCCAAAAATCCGAATCTCCCTCTTCATTCTTACACCTCTTTCTTCTTCTACTAATATAAAGGAGTCTCTATACTGTGACATAGAGGATTTCTCTTTCTTTTCTTGTTTTCTTCTCTTTCATATGAGCAGGAACAGGGAAAAAGGCACTCTTGTTGAAGTTGATCCAGAACCTGAAAGGACTCTGAAGAGAAAATTAAGAGAAGCTAAATTACAACAATCTAGAAACAACCTTTCAGAAATTTTTGAACAAGAGAAGGACATGGCAGCCGAAAATAATAATAATAATGCAAGGAGAATGCTTGGTGACTTCACAAAGCCAACGTCCAAGTTTGATGGAAGAAGCATCTCCATTCCTGCCATTGGAGCCAATAACTTTGAGCTTAAGCCTCAACTAGTTGCATTAATGCAACAAAACTGCAAGTTTTATGGACTTCCATCTGAAGATCCTTATCAGTT
>NC_029777.3:34329687-34331087 GCF_000817695.3 Arachis duranensis
TATTTTTATTGATAAATTCACATTTCTGGACTTTACTATGAGTTTGTGTGTTTTTCTATGATTTCAGGTAAATTCGGACTGAAATTGAGGGATTTGAGCAGAACTTTGAAGAAGGCTGACAAAAGGACTGCTGATGCTGTTGGAATCTGACCTCCCTGCACTCGAAATGGATTTTCTGGAGCTACAGAACTCCAATTGGCGTGCTCTCAACGGCGTTGGAAAGTAGACATCCAGGGCTTTCCAGCAATATATAATAGTCCATACTTTATTCGAAGAATGACGACGTAACTTGGCATTGAACGCCAAGTACATGCTGCTGTCTGGAGTTAAACGCCAGAAAAACGTCATGATCCGGAGTTAAACGCCCAAAACACGTCATAACTCGAAGTTCAACTCCAAGAGAAGCCTTAGCTCGTGGATTGATCAAGCTCAGCACAAACATACACCAAGTGGGCCCTGGAAGTGGATTTATGCATCAAATACTTACTCATGTAAACCCTAGTAGCTAGTCTAGTATATATAGGACATTTATCTATTGTATTAGACATCTTTGATCTCAGTTTTGTTTTATTCTTCATCTTAGGNNNNCTTTGGTCTCAGTTTTGTATTATTCTTCATCTTAGGAGGCCATTGAGCACGTTTTAGGGGGCTGGCCATTCGGCCATGCCTAAACCTTTTGCTTATGTATTTTCAACGGTGGAGTTTCTGCACACCATAGATTAAGGGTGTGGAGCTCTGCTGTACCTCAAGTATTAATGAAATTCTATTATCTTTTATTCAAATCTCTGTTATTCTTATTCCAAGATATTCATTCGTACCCAAGAACATGATGAATGTGATGATAAACCCTCATTATCATTCTCACTTATGAACGCGCGTGATTGACAACCACTTCCGTTCTACATGCAACAGAGCTTGAATGCGTGTATCTCTTAGATTCCCCAACAGAATCCAGGATATTTCCCCGAGAGGAAGAAAGTAGCCACAGTTGATGGTGAACCCCTATACAAAGCTTGCCATGGAAAAGAGTAAGAAGGATTGAGTAGAAGCAGGAGGAGAGCAGGCGTCCTTGAGCCATACAGCATCTCCATTCGCTTATCTGAAATTCTCACCAATGAATCTGCATAAGTCTTCTATCTCTTTTATTATTCCTACTTTCTTATCTTTATTTTCGAAAACCCATAAATCATTTTAATCTGCCTAACTGAGATTTGCAAGGTGACCATAGCTTGCTTCATACCAACAATCTCTGTGGGATCGACCCTTACTCACGTAAGGTTTATTACTTGGACGACCCAGTACACTTGCTGGTTAGTTGAACGGGATTGTGAAAATAAACAATGTCATAAGAGTAAATTCATACAAGTACAAAGAACCTGTAATCACAATTTCGTCCACCA
>NC_029777.3:34331400-34397372 GCF_000817695.3 Arachis duranensis
CAAATTGAAAACTAAATCAATTAGTTAATTAAAAAGATTTTGGAATTAGCAATTGAAAAGATATGATTGAAAATTATTTTGAAAAAGATTTGATTTTTGAAATGAGGAAAGAGAAAAACAACAAAATGACACCAAACTTAAAATTTTTAGAAAATCAAACACAAATTTTTGAAAATTTAAAGGAAAACACAAAGAAGACACCAAACTTAGAATTTTTTATAGGTAAAGAAATAGCAAAGACTATGCAAATTCGAAAAATTAAGAGAAAGTAAAAGCATGCAATTGACACCAAACTTAAAACATGAAACTAGACTCAAATAAAAGACTCTAAACTAATAAAAATAAAACATTCCTAATCTAAGCAACAAGATAAACCGTCAGTTGTCCAAACTCGAACAATCCCCAGCAACGGTGCCAAAAACTTGGTGCACGAAATTGCAATCACACTTTTGCAATTCCGCACAACTAACCACCAAGTGCACTGGGTTGTCCAAGGAATACCGTACGTGAGTAAGGGTCTATCCCACGGAGATTGTCGGCTTGAAGCAAGCTATGGTTATCTTGTAACTCTTCGTCAGGAGATCAATAATTCTCAGGTTTAATTATGAAAAGTAGAAGAACATGAAATAAATACTTGTTTTGCAGTAATGGAGAACAGATTGGGGTTTTGGAGATGCTCTATCTTCTGAATCTCTGCTTTCCTACTGTCTTCTTCTTCATACACGCAAGGTTCCTTCCATGGCAAGCTGTATGTAGGGTTTAACCGTTGTCAATGGCTACCTCCCATCCTCTCAGTGAAAATGTTCAACGCGCTCTGTCACAGCACAACTATTCATCTGTCGGTTCTCGATCATGTCATAATAGAATCCAGTGATTCTTTTGTGTCTGTCACAAACGCCCCACAATCGTGAGTTTGAAGCTCGTCACAGTCATTCAATCCTTGAATCCTACTCAGAATACCACAGACAAGGTTTAGACCTTCCGGATTCTCTTGAATGCCGCCATCAATTCTAGCTTATACCACGAAGATTCTGGCTAAAGAATCTAAGAGATATCCACTCAATCTAAAGTAGAACGGAGGTGGTTGTCCGGCACACGTTCATAGGTGAAAATGATGATGAGTGTCACGGATCGTCACATTCATCAAGTTGAGGAGCAAGTGATATCTTAGAATGGAAACAAGCGTGTTTGAATGAAAAACGGTAGTAATTGCATTAATCCATCAAGACACAGTAGAGCTCCTCACCCCCAACCATGGGGTTTAGAGACTCATGCCGTAGAAGGTACAATATGAAACGTGTAAAGTGTCATGAGGTCCAGATAAAATCTCAAAAGATCCTATTTATAGTGAACTAGTAACCTATGATATACAGAAATGAGTAGATGACGTAAAAATCCACTAAAGGGGTCCACTTGGTGTGTGCTTGGGCTGATCATTGAAGCTTTCATGTGTAGAGACTTTTCCTGGAGCTAAACGCTAGCTTTTGTGCCAGTTTGGGCGTTTAACTCCAACTTTTGTGCCAGTTCCGGTGTTAAACGCCGGGAATTCTGAAGCTGATTTTCAACGCCTGTTTGGGCCATCAAATCTCGGGCAAAGTATGGACTATTATACATTGCTGGAAAGCCCAGGATGTCTACTTTCAAACGCAATTAAGAGCGTGCCAATTGAGCTTTTGTAGCTCCAGAAAATTTACTTCGAGTGCAGGGAGGTCAGAATCTAACAGCATCTGCAGTCCTTTTTCAGCCTCTGAATCAGATTTTTGCTCAGGTCCCTCAATTTCAGCTAGAAATTACTTGAAATCACAGAAAAATACACAAACTCATAGTAAAGCCCAGAAAAGTGGATTTTAAATTAAAACTCATAAAAACATACTAAAAACTAACTAAAATGTACTAAAAACATACTAAAAATAGTGCCAAAAAGCATATAAATTATCCGCTCATCAATATATATAATGAAAAGTATTGCATCTGGATTGTATGTACGTATTCATGTCTTTCAACTATAAAGTCTTTTGAAAGGTTATAAGGTTTTATGTTTTAAACAGGCTCCTATTCTAGTATTAAATATGTTTAGAGTTGTCATAATATCCAAGCTTTTAGAGTGGTGCAGCCGAAAGAGTGACATTCTAGTATCCAGGGTGTTACATTTGTGGTATCAGAGCCATTTTTCCTGTAGAGCCTGAGCAATAGAGTGACTATGCTATCATGTTGTAGGTCTTATTCTGATGACGGTAGTTAGAGCTTTATACACATGACGATCTATTAATTAATACCGTTAGTCTTGCATTTCATACTTCCTGGTATTAAGTTTGGCCGGCTTAATACTAGTGGATTATGTATATGGAAGCACTAATGGGTTATCATAGATGATATACAAGTTACAGTAATACGAATTTTGGGTTTTGGGAATGTTAGGTGTTAATTCTCGAGGTTACTCGGTTAGGTGTCTTGGACTCTGTGAATGTCATGTGACTTGTTCTTTCTTGGTGTGCTTTGAAGTTCTTGTTTGTGATTTCTTTCTTGGAAAGTAATTTGATTATCTTCCAATCCTATTCTTTTGTTCATATGCATTCTTGTTTGGTCTTAACTGCATATCTCTTCTTACAATTCCTTGCAATATCTGCCTTTACTTGTCCAAGCATTTTCTCCTTGACTCGTATACTATTTTGATGTAACCTTGAATTTGTTTGATACATCAAGAAGGTCTTTGAAAATCTTTAATAAATCATTATTGATTGAGTTGTCTTTCTTTGTAAGTTTTGTAATTCATCAGATTAGCTGAAAACTTGTTCATTATTTCATGCTTTGTGAATCCTGCTTGATTTACTTTGAGTCGAGTTCCTTTCTTGAAAGTAAGTTGATTTCCCTTTTTTAGCGCATTCTGAATATTCTTATGAGAGTGCTATTTTTATAATACACTGAAGTTTTATTTCAAACCTTTTGAAAGGAGTTTTGAACTCTTTTAAAGAAAATTCAAATCAATTCTTCTCTTGCTTCATTGTATTCATAGCCATTCTTTAAATTTTGATAAAGTTGTTTTAAAATTTAGCACGCACTCCTTTATATGAAACTCTGAGAACTTTATTTAACTAAAAATTTGTCTATTTGCAACGCATCATGATGAATCCGTATTTGATGATGATCTTTGGTTAGAATTGAACAAATTTCATCACATAAACTTGCACTTATTCCCTTGAATAGCATGCTTTTGAACTTTCCTCCCCAATTGTGCTTGATTATGAAAATATGCTCTTTTTTTGCCCAATTTGATATATTTTATTTAATTTTCCTTCCATTCGATGCATTGATCTTGTTTGTGAGTGATTTCAGATGTATAAGGTGGGAATGGTTTGGAGAAAATGGAAGAAGAGCATGCAAAGTGGAGGAAACATGAAGAATCAAAGGAGATGAGTTCAAAGACGTGTGCGTGAGCACAGCCTCTTGAGCGTACGCACAGGAGCCCAAACAGTGCACATGGATCATTTTGAGTGCGTCGCGCGTCCAGCTCAGCATCGCCTAGTGTGCATTCGCACAGGTACTTGTGTGTACGCACAGGATGGGATTTTCGCAAAGTGTGCGGACGCACACGTGCGCATGACTTCATTAAAAAAAGCACGTGACTCGCGATTTGAGGGCTTTGGAGGCCCATTTCTGAAGTCTCTTAGCTCATATTGGAAGAGGAATGAAGGACGTAGTATAGTATATCATTAGTATAGTTTAGGAGTAATGGTAGAAGGTTTTTAGTTTTAGTTTTCTCTAAGTTTTTCATCATCTCTACTAGGGTTTCTATTAGGGTTTTACATTCAAGTGCCATTTCTATTTTTGATCTTGGATTTTGCTAATTTCATTGTAAGTATTCTCTTGTTATTACTCTTTATAGTTACATTGTCATTACTCTTTCTTCTAATTCAAGTTATAGTTCAAATTTACTTCTCCTTTGCAATTTCAATTTCTTGTTGATGAATTTGATATTTGATGTTTGTTCTATGCTTTCTTATGTTATTCTTGTTGATTGAGATCAATTGTTTCTTTTAGTTTCAAGTCCTTTCTCATTTTTCCCATGTTTAAGCTTTTTGCCCACCAAGTGTTTGACAAAATGTCAAACATGGTTTTAGGCTAAATTTTTGTATCTTGGCTTGGGGAAAGTGAGCTATTGGGTTCCTAGAGTTGGAATGTCCAACATTTAGTGTCAATTATTGGATTGTTAATTGTTCTTGTTCCCACTAACACTAATTTGTTGCTAAAGCAATTAGCAAGCAATTTAGGATTTGTGGGTTAAGAACACTTATGCTCATTTAACTTACCTTCCGATGTGAGGGTTGATCAAGTGAGATTAATCCATCAGAATTGTCATTGTTGTGGTTCCAACAAGGAAAGCACCCTTAGCTCACTTCAAGCCAAGACCCCTTTTTTTGCTTTCAATCTTTCAATCACCCATCAAATTTTTGGCGCCGCTGCCGGGGAATTCACTTTAAGTGCAATGAGTGCTATGATTTTGGTTGTGTAAATATGTGAATAGTGTGAATATTTAATTTTTGGTTTGCTACTTGGCACTATTTGATAGGAGGCGCCTCTATCTTAGTATTGATAGCAACTAACACTTTTTGTTTGTCTAGTCCTAGGTAAGTTGATATAGTTGGAATATATATATTCATTAGTTTATTGCCTTTGTTAATATCATTGCATTTTATTTTTCCTATTCATCATGAATTATCACCCTTTTGGCTTGGAGTCTAGTTGTTATCATGTTCTAGGTGGTAGCAATTCCAACGTGGGCTTATCACAAGGTATGGGAGGTCAACTCGAAGAAGGGTCACAAGCAATCAATTCTTGGCAACAAGGACCGATGCATGGGACCCATGATCTTAGTGTCTATCGACCTCTCACACCTAGTGGAACATGGCCTCATTATAATTTTGTCCCTCTATATGTTCATGCTCAATGCCCTCAACATGAAACACAACCATCATACCCTCAAGCCCCTTTACCTTTTCCACCGCTAATTCTCTCTCCACCCACCTACCTACTACCACAGTTGGGACAACCTAGTTTCCACCACCATCCTATCCCCATTAACTCCCCTTATGGGGAGCTTAGCTTTCATGTCCTCATCCAAGAGCAGATGAAATTTCAAAGGAAGCAAGAGAATTGCATGGCAACTCTTGCCGAGACTATCACGACTAGCTCCCTCTCACTCCACCCCTAGCAACCTTGCTCCTTAGCCCTTGTCACACCCATCAATTCCAGCATCTAGCATTGATGTTATAACTTCGGAGGGAAGTAAGCCGCTTGATGAGATTCAGTCTCAACCCACTCTTCCAAATGAGGAATCCACTTATGGAAGCGAGAATTTCTTTGAAGATGGGAAAGATGAGGAACTTGAGGTAGGTATCACCCATGAGCTTCAATGAGGTCTAAGTGATGAATAAAGTTCACAAGAGGTACGCCTTGGGGATGAAGAAGATGAAAGTGCCACACCAAGTCCTCACAACCAAGAGGATAAGTTACCTTGCCAAGAAGCAAGGGAAGATTTGAAACCACTACAACCCCATGTTAAATATGTGTTCCTTGATGAGAAACATAGATTCCTGGTGATAGTGGCAACCGATCTCTCCGATCAAGAAGAGCAACAACTCGTTGAGGTTATCTGGAAGTACAAGAAGGCAATTGAATGGTGCCTAAGTGACATTGTGGGGATAAGCCCTCAAGTGTGCTTCCATAGGATTTTCTTAGAAGAAGGTGCCAAGCCGGTCCAACAACCGCAAAGACAGCTAAATCCCACAATCCTTGACATAGTCAAGAAGGAAGTAACTCGCCTCTTGGAAGTGGACATTATTTACCCTATTTCAGACAGTGAATGGGTGAGTCCGGTCCAAGTAGTGCCGAAGAAGTCCGAAGTAACAATGGTAAAGACGAAGAGTAGAGAGCTTATGGCCACCCGAGTCCAGAATACTTGGCGGGTGTGCATCGATTACCGCCGGCTGAATCAAGCAACGCCGAAGGACCATTACCTGTTGCCGTTCGTTGACCAAATGTTGGATCCCTTGGCAGGTAAATCCCATTACTACTTTTTGGATGGATACACAAGGTACTTTCAGATTCATATAGCTCCTGAGGATCAAGAGAAAACTACTTTCACTTGTCCCTTTGGAATGTTTGCGTTTAGGAGAATGCCGTTCGGCTTATGCAACACACCGGCAACGTTTCAAAGGTGCATGACAAGTGTTTTCTCAGATCTTTTAGAGGACTGCATGGAAGTCTTAATGTATGATTTCAGTGTGTATGGTAGCTCCTTTGATGCTTGTTTAGGGAACTTAGCTAGGATACTAGAGCGATGCACCAATACTAACCTTGTTTTGAATTTTGAAAAGTGCCACTTCATGGTGAAGCAAGGTATAGTATTGGGTCATATTGTTTCTAAAGACGGAATCTTCGTCGACCCGGCTAAGATCGATGTCATTTCGAGTTTACCTTACCCCTCCTTGGTGAGGGAGATCCATTCCTTCCTTGGTCATGCAGGCTTTTATCATCGATTCATCAAGGATTTTAGTAAGGTCGCCTTACCTCTCTCCTGCCTACTGCAAAAGGACGAGGAATTTCATTTCGATGAAGATTGCAAAAAGGCTTTTGATAAGTTGAAGGAAGCGCTAACCACAGCCCCTATTGTGCGAGGCCCAAATTGAAATCAACCTTTTGAGATCATGTGCGACGCCTCGAATCACGCCGTAGGTGCCACGCTAGCACAGCGTGATGGTAACGCTCCTTACACTATAGCATATGCATCAAAAACTTTGGATTCGGCCCAGTCGAATTACACCACCACCAAAAAAGAGCTTTTAGCCATTGTTTTTGCTTTAGACAACTTTCGACCTTATTTGCTAGGCTCTAAAGTGGTGGTGTATTCGGATCATGCCGCTTTGAAATATTTGCTAAAAAAGAAGGAGTCAAAGCCTAAGCTCATTAGGTGGATATTACTTTTGCAAGAATTTGACTTGGAGATCAAAGATAGAAGTGTGTCCCAAAATTTAGTAGCGGACCATCTGAGTCGGCTTGAACATTTAACTCTGGATCCCACTCCTATCAATGACTTATTTCCGTTAGATACTTTGCAAGCAATATCCCAAAGCACCCCTTGGTTTGACTCGATAGCTAATTACTTGGTCGCCCACGTTTTTCCCCCATAATTTTCAAAGCATCAAAGAGATAAATTGAGAAGTGATGCTAAATACTATGGAAACGTGGGATGGATAAAATAATTAGAAAGTGTGTGCCGGAATCTGAGTTCCAGTCTATCCTTCAGTTTTGCCACTCCTCTAAAAGCAGGGGTCACTTTGGCCCGCAACGAACAGCGAGGAAGGTTTTAAACTGTGGATTCTGGTGGCCTACTTTATTTAGGGATGCCAACAAATTTTGCAAATCCTGTCATCAATGCCAGATATCTAGAAATACCTCACAAAGTGATGAGATGCCCCAACAACTGATGATTTTTTGTGAGATTTTCAATGTTTGGGGCATGGATTTCATAGAGCCATTTCCAAATTCCAACGGGTTTGTGTACATACTATTAGCAGTGGATTACGTCTCCAAATGGGTGGAAGCAATTCCTTCCCGTTGTGACGACGCTAATACCGTTGCTTCATTTTTGAAAAATAACATTATTTGTAGATTTGAGTCGCCACGAGCAATCGCGAGCGACCAAGGAACCCATTTTTGCAACAGGAAAATCAAGGCATTGATGAAAAAGTATAGGGTCATTCATAAGGTTTCCATAGCCTATCACCCCCAAACCAACGGGCAAGCGAAAGTATCCAATAGGGAGATAAAGAGAATCTTAGAGAAAGTGGTTAACGCACAGAGGAAGGATTGGAGTTCTAGATTGGAAGATGCATTATGGGCCTATAGGACCGCTTACAAGACCTCGATCGGAATGAGCCCCTTCTGCATTATTTTTGGGAAACATTGCCATCTTCCGGTTGAGATTTAACATAGAGCCTATTGGGCGGTGAGTAATTGCAATCCGGACTTAAAGGGGGCGGGAATGGAACATAAGCTCCAATTGGATGAATTAGAATGCCTTAGGTTGGAAGCATATGAGAATGCTCAGTTCTACAAGGAAAAAGCTAAGGCATTCCATGACCAAAATATTAGGAGGAAGAACTTCAAGATAAGCGACGAAGTACTTGTGTACAATTCAAGGTTGCGATTGATGCCCGGTAAACTGAGATCTAGATGGGATGGGCCGTTCAGAGTGGTGGATGTCAAACCTTATGGGGTGGTGGAAGTAATTCACCCTACCAATGGAGTTAGGTTCAAGGTTAATGGTCATAGGGTGAAGCTTTATCATACTCAACCAAAGCAAGCCAAGCAGTTGGAGATCTTCCTCCTTGGGGAAGTTTCTAAATGACCAATGAAGCCATGCAAGTTCAACTTAAAACTCTAACCCAAAGTGCTTGGTGGGTGATAAATCCCATTTGTAGGGTTTATCTTGTGCTTGATTTAGGGGATTTTATAACCTTTTACCCACATTTATCTATTGAAATAGCATGGTTTTATAACTTCTCCTTTAATTGTGCTTAAGAGTGAAAACATGCTTTTTAGGTCTTAAAATAGTTAAATGTAATTTACCTTGATTCCATTAGATGCCTTGATATGTTTGTTAAGTGATTTCAGATTTAGGAGGCAAAGATTGGATCAACGGAATGAAGAAAAAACATGTAAAGTTGGAAAACTCATGAAGAAATGAAGGAATCGCAAAAGCTGTCAAGCCGACCTCTTCATACTTAATCGACCATAACTTGAGCTACAAAGGTCCAAATGATGCGGTTCTAGTTTGGTTGGAAAGCTAACATCCGGGGCTTCGAAACGATATAAGATTTGCCATAGTTGCTATATGTATAAGGATGCATACGCGCACTGTACGTGTATGCGCCGTTGGTGCACGTGATTCCCGCCTGTCACGCGGGTGACCCGGGTTCGATCC
The DNA here is from genome assembly GCF_000817695.3 of Arachis duranensis. Classification (NCBI taxonomy): domain Eukaryota; kingdom Viridiplantae; phylum Streptophyta; class Magnoliopsida; order Fabales; family Fabaceae; genus Arachis; species Arachis duranensis. The sequence goes on from NC_029777.3 coordinate 34,340,384, forward strand.
CCGGCAACGGCGCCATTTTGATAATTGGATTTTTGACGGTTTAGAATTCACAAATGAATTCTCGTTGCAAGTATAGTTTCTAAACCAATCACTAATTCTTTCATACAAAAAGTTATTTGTCACTAAAACAAACCCCTAAAATTAATAAACCGAAGTATTCAAACCTCGGGTTGTTCTCCCTAGGAATTGTAATAAAGTGTCTTGTTATTGGTTATGAGATATTTTGGGGTTTTTAAGATTTTAGACAAGAAATACAAATGGAAAAGAAAATAAACATAAACTAACAACTAACAAAGCTCTTGGCAAGATATGAGAACTAGAAGTCCTATCCTAGTTATCCTCCTCAATTGTGACCACAAATTGTTCATTGCTACCACTTAGTTAACCTCTAACTAAGGAGGAAAATCAAGTGGATGAATCAATTTGATTTCTCAAGTCCTAATCAACTCCTAAAGGAAAGACTAGCTTTAGAGGCATTCAAATCAATTAGCAACTTCTAATTATCAATTCAACAAAGGGATTAGATAACTCAAGAGTCACTAATTACTCTACCAAAGCCAAGAGGAACAAAAGCTACACTAAAATCCAACCAAGCATTTCATCAAACACTTGGAAGGCACAAAAGAAAAGCATAGTAAATTGACAACAAGAATGAAATCTAACAACAATTATTGAAAGGAATTAACAACAACAATCAAAAGAAACATAATTATTATGAATTACCTTGATTGAATTGAAAGAGAGTAGAAGAAACAAAAGTAGATCTACAACAAAATACAAGAACTACATAAAGGAAATTACAACAAAAGAATAGAGGAAGATGAATGTAACAACAAGGAATTGAGAGGATGGAAGTAGAAGAAGATGAATTAAAATCTAGATCTAAGAACTAAGCCTAATCCTAATCCTAATCCTAGAGAGAAGTGAGAGCTTCTCTCTCTAGAAACTAACTCTAACCACTAAACTAAGCTAAACTAAACTAATGGTAACTAACTTTCCTAAAGTATGAAAAGTATAGTCATTTCCCTTCAATCCCTGGCTTAAATAGCATCAGAAATGAGTTGGATTGGGCCCACAAGGCTTGTGAATTCGCTAGCCACGAGTTTGCATGAAGTGAATCACGTGCACCAACGGTGCGTATGCATATAGTGCGCGTACGCATCCTTATACGTATAGCAACTATGACAAATCTTATATCGTTTCGAAGCCCCAGATGTTAGCTTTCCAACCCAACTAGAATCACATCATTTAGACCTCTGTAGCTCAAGTTATGGTCGATTAAGTACGAAGAGGTCGGCTTGACAGCTTTTGCGATTCTTTCATTTCTTCATGAGTTCTCCAACTTTACATGCTTTTCCTTCATTTCCTTGATCCAATCTTTGCCTCCTAAATCTGAAATCACTTAACAAACATATCAAAGCATCTAATGGAATCAAGGTAAATTACATTTAACTATTTTAAAACCTAAAAAGCATGTTTTCACTCTTAAGCACAATTAAAGGAGAAGTTATAAAACTATGCTATTTCAATAGATAAATGTGGGTAAAAGGTTATAAAATTCCCTAAATCAAGCACAAGATAAACCCTACAAATGGGATTTATCAATGTGCATAACTAAGGTGCTGGACAGAATGAGTTCCATGGAGACACTTATAATTCATCATGGAAGAACCACCCCAATTTGAGGTGGGCAGGAAACCAAAACTCATGGCAAAGAAATTCAAACCAAAACAACTCCCGCAATACAAACCACCAGAACCATCAAACCACTAACCAAAATCCATATAGAAGACCACAAAATAACCAACCTCCATCCACTTACTATCCACCCAATAACCCCTTAGCTAACCGCAATATTTTTCATCCGCCATCTACATCTCACACTCAACCACAACCACCCCAAGAGTCCCAAAGAATCTCCAACTTGGAGATATTGATGAAGAAGATGCTAAAGAATCAAGAGATGACCAATAAGAATCATGAGGCTTCAATGAGGAATTTAGAGAGACAAATTGGACAATTGTCCAAAAATCAAGCTGAGAGACCCACCAATGTTTTCCCAAGTGATACCATTCCAAATTCCAAAGAAGAATGCAAGGCAATTCAACTTAAAAGTGGAAGGACACTGGAGAATGACAAGGTTGACAACAAGAAGTAAGTAAAGGAGGATAAGCATGACCAAGAGGCAGCTGAAGAGAAGGATAAAGAGAGTTCAAAGAAGGAAGAGGATGAGCCACAAGCTTCAAAGAAAAGAAAACAAGTCATTATAGAACCCCCACAAGAACAGAGGAAGGAGGTTAAATCTTACATTCCTCCTCTGCCATATCAACAAAGGTTGCAAAGAGAGCTTAAGGACCAGCAATTCCCCAAGTTCCTAGAGGTTTTCAGGAAGTTGGAGATCAACATCCCCTTTGCTGAGGCATTGGAGCAAATGCCTTTGTATGTAAAATTTCTAAAGGAACTCATCAACAAGAAGAGAAGCTGGAATGAAAAGGAGACTGTGATCCTGACACAAGAGTGCAGTGCTCTAATCCAAAGAGGTCTCCCACCAAAACTTAAAGACCCAGGGAGCTTCATCATATCATGCACCATAGGCAACATGACATTAGAAAAGGCTCTCTGTGATTTAGGTGCTAGCATCAACTTGATGCCTCTCTCCTTAATGAAAAAGCTTGCAATAAAGGAAGTTAAAACCGCTAGAATGTCACTCCAAATGGCAGATAGATCACTCAAGATACCTAATGGAGTTGTAGAGAAGTTGTTAATGAAGGTTAGAGATTTTGTTTTCCCTGCTAATTTTGTCATTTTGGACACGGAGGAAGAGGGACACAACTCAATCATATTGGGGCGACCTTTCTTATCCACAGCAAGAGCTATCATTGATGTAGAGAAAGGAGAAATGATCCTCCGGGTGCATGATGAACAAATGATCATTAATGTCTTTAAAGCCATGTAATACCCCCCTGAGAAAGAAAAGCATATGAAAGTGGAAATGATAGAAGACTTGATGGAAGTATTTGAAGCCCAAGGTCAGGAGGAACAAAAAGAAGAAAGGGAAGCAGATCAAGATGTCACAGAAGAAAGACTAGCTGAAACCTCTTTTGAAGGCAAGAAAGAGCAAGAATTGAAGTCCCTCCCTCCTCATCTCAAGTATGTATTTCTTAGAAGAGAAGAGACCCTGCTAGTAATCATTAATTCATCCTTAAACATGGAAGATGAATCAAAGCTGATTGAAGTGTTAAGTGTTTAAAGCTCACAAGACAACTTTAGGATGAACAATTGATGATATTAAGGGCATAAGCCCCACCATCTGCATGCATAAAATCTTGCTGAAAATAGATTCAAGACCAGTGGTGCATCCTTAGAGGAGACTAAACCCAACCATGAAAGAGGTAGTCCAGAAAGGAAGTAATGAAATTGTGGAATGTTGGGATTATCTATCCAATTTCTGACAGTCCGTGCGTAAGCCCAGTTCAAGTGGTGCCAAAGAAAGGTGGAATGACTGTCATCACCAATGAAAAAAATGAACTCATTCCCACAAGAACTATAACAGGGTAGAGGATGTGTATTGATTATAGAAGACAGAATGAGGCTACAAGAAAAGATCACTTCCCTCTCCCTTTCATTAATCAAATGTTGGAAAAATTGGCTGGCCATGCTTACTACTGCTTCTTGGATGGATACTCTGGATATATCTAATAGTGGTGGATCCCAGGGACCAAGAAAAGACTTCATTCACCTGTCCATTTAAAGTTTTCGCATACAGAGGGATGCCCTTTGGGCTATGTAATGCTCCAACAACCTTTCAAAGGTGTATGCTCTCCGTATTCTCTGACATGGTAGAAAAATTTTTAGAGGTCTTTATGGATGATTTTTCTATCTTCGGTAACCCTTTTGATACTTGTTTGTAACATCTAACCCATGTCTTGAAAAGATGCCAAGAAACAAATTTAGTTCTGAACTGGGAAAAATACCATTTCATGGTACCAGAAGGAATTGTTCTTGGGCATAAGGTTTCAAGTAAGGATATAAAAGTTGACAGAGCCAAGATAGAGATTATAGAAAAGTTTTCTGTGCCAGTTAATGTGAAAGCAGTAAGAAGCTTTCTTGGGCATGGTGGGCTTTATAGAAGATTCATCAAGGATTTTTCAAAAATAGCTAAACCACTTAGCAACTTGCTAGTGGTTGAAAATCCTTTTATCTTTGATGAAAATTGCAAGCATGCCTTTGCAACCTTGAAAAACAAACTCATTATAGCACCAATCATCACACCCCCAGATTGGAGACTTCCTTTTGAACTCATGTATGATGCAACTGATGTTGCAGTTGGTACTGTATTGGTACAAAAGAAAGACAAGCTGCATCATGTTATATACTATACAAGCAAAGTGTTGAATGAGGCGCAGAAGAATATACCACCACAGAAAAAGAGCTTTTGGCTATTGTATATGCATTTGATAAATTTATATAATACTTGATTGGTTCAAAAGTTGTGGTATATACTAATCATTGATGACATGACATCATGTCATATTTTTCTATGCTTTTTCATACAAGAAATTGATAATTAGTGCTTAAATATTGCATTCTTTTGTGTTTAAATGGTATATTTCCTTGATCTTTTGATTTGATAAACTTTGTAGGAAATAAGAAGAAAAAGAAGCAAAAAAGCACAAAATAAGCTAAAAAGGAAAAAAGAAGAGTTTTGGGCCACAATTTGAAGTTAAAACACACTTTGATGCCTTAGGCCACGCTTTCAAAAGCGTGGCCCATGACCAAGTAGCGCTCAAACAAGGCATCAGCGCCCAATTTGATGAGAGCGCTAAGTTAAAATAGTTAACTTAACTTTTTCGGGTTTTTCTTTCTAGCCTTGTGACAACATGTCCATGCCTCCTTCAAAGGGCCATAACATGAGCTACAGATGTTCAATTGATGTTCTTCTAGTTGCGTTGGAAAGCTGATATTCAAAGCTTTCCAACGCTATATAGAAATCCATATTTGGCATGAAATTGGAGCACAAGTGAAAGGCATCTTTAAGGCCCAAAAATCAACCAAAAATGGGGCAGCCAAGGCACGAAGAGGGGGTCACCAAGAAAAGCAAGGCAAAGCACCCAAATTGGGGCACCCAAGGTTCGAAATGGGGAACAAGAGGAATGAAAGAAAGGGTGCTAGGTGAACTTAGTTCACTGAGCACTATGCTTCACAAATTGTTGGCACTCAAAATGGCTTCACCAGGGCTCGAAGTGAAGACCAACTCAAGGCATGTAGCGCTTAGTTCACACTCTTAACTGAGCAAAGGGATGTTTTCCTCCACCACAAGGGATGCAAGTCATTATTCTAATGATGGCTGGGAAGGGAATTCTAATGCTCCATATGATATTCATCCAAAGATATCATCACTTGACCATGCTTCAACAAAAAGCCCCTTTCAAAACTTACTGATGAGCGGATAATTTATTCGCTTTTTAGCATTGTTTTTACATAGTTTTTAGTACGATTTAGTTAGTTTTTAGTATATTTTTATTCGTTTTTAAGAAAAGTTCACATTTCTGAACTTTACTATGAGTTTGTGTATTTTTTGTGATTTCAGGTATTTTCTGGCTGAAATTGAGGGACCTGAGCAAAAATCTGATTCAGAGGCTGAAGAAGGACTGCTGATGTTGTTGGATTCTGACCTCCCTGCACTTGAAATGGCTTTTCTGGAGCTACAAAAGTTCAAATGGCGCACTCTTAACTGCGTTGGAAAGTAGACATCCAGGGCTTTCCAGCAATATTTAATAGTCCATACTTTGCCCAAGTTTAGACGACGCAAACTGCCGTTTAACGCCAGCTTTCTGCCCTATTCTGGCGTTAAACGCCAGAAACAAGTTACAAGCTAGAGTCAAACGCCAAAAACAAATTACAAACTGGCGTTTAACTCCAAGAGAGGCCTCCACATGTGAAAGCTTCAATGCTCAGCCCAAGCACACACCAAGTGGGCCCCAGAAGTGGATTTCTACATTATTTACTTATTTCTGTAACCCTAGTAAGTAGTTTAGTGTAAATAGAACTTTTTACTTTTGTACTAGGGATCCTTTTCCCTATTTTTGGATTCATATGCCATTTGGGGAGGCTGGCCATTCGGCCATGCCTAGACCTTGTTCTTATGTATTTTCAATGGTGGAGTTTCTACACACCATAGATTAAGGTGTGGAGCTCTGCTGTTCCTCGAGTATTAATGCAAAGTACTATTGTTCTTCTATTCAATTCATGCTTATTCTTATTCTAAGATATTCATTTGCACACAAGAACATGATGAATGTGATGATTATGTGACACTCATCACCATTCTCACTTATGTACGCGTGATTGACAACCATTTCCGTTCTACATGAAAACAAGCTTGAATGTATATCTCTTGGATTTCTAATCAACAATTCACATTGACTCCCCTCTGACAATGGGGCATCTGAATTCGGGATCAGATTCTTCGTGGTATAAGCTAGAATCAATTGGCAGCATTCTTGAGATCCGGAAAGTCTAAACCTTGTCTGTGGTATTCCGAGTAGGATCTGGGATGGGATGACTGTGATGAGCTTCAAACTCGCGACTGTAGGGCGTGGTGACAGACGCAAAAGGATAGTAAATCCTATTCCTACATGATCGAGAACCAACAGCTGATTAGCCATACAATATCTGTGCATCGTATTTTTCATCTGAGACGAGCAATCCAACAGTTGAACAGCCGTACAGAAACCATAGAGGACCATTTTTACTGAGAGGACGGGAAGTAGCCATTGACAACGGTGCCACCCAACATACAGCTTGCCATGGAAAAGAGTATGAAGGATTGGATGAAGGCAATAGGAAAGCAGAGATTCAGAAGGAACAACGCATCTCCATACGCTTATTTGAAATTCCCACCAATGAATTACATAAGTATCTCTATCTTTATTTTATCTTTATTTATCTTTTAATTATCAAAACTCCATAACCATTTGAATTCGCCTGACTGAGATTTACAAGGTGACCATAGCTTGCTTCAAGCCGACAATCTGCGTGGGATCGTCCCTTACTCACGTAAGGTTTATTACTTGGACGACCCAGTGCACTTGCTGGTTAGTTGTGCGAAGTTGTGAAAAAGAGTTGAGATTACAATTGTGCATACCAATTGTTGGCGCCATTGAGATCACAATTTTGTGCACCACTTACCACCCACACAAACTTCCATGAACCAAAGGCTCTCAAAGCTTGAGTCCATGCTCAAAAGACATGAGGAGAAAACAAAGAAATTCTGAAAAGAACAAGAGAACTTCCTCACAATCATGGAAGTGCAGGTAGAACAATTGTTGAATGCAAGGGAGGAGGAAATGGAAAAACAAGAACACAAGGTCCTTGTGTCAAGTGAAATTGCAAAGAAGGAAGAGGTGGTGGCAATATTTGAACCTGAAACTGCACTTGAGATGACAAGAGAACATGAAAACTCACAACCTCCTCAAACTCCCCTGGACCAATATGTCTCAACAATTGAATCTGTGATTAAAGAATACTAAGAGGAGATGAAGAAATGTTGGGAAGATAAACAAACCTCCTCCATTAAAGAGTTATTAAGTCAAATGTTGAGTGCAAGGAAGAAAGTGGAAGAGCAAGAAAGTGAGGAAGACACTCAAGAGAAGTCAGAATCAATTGAAGCAGAGAAGTGCATAGAGGAAGAGCTCATGGAACCACCAATTCAAAAGGCTCTGAATGAAGACAAAACTCCAATAATCACACAGCAACCAAGTCTTGAATCCAAAGAAGTGAAGGCAACTAACAAGAGCACCAATCCTGTCCCTAATCCAGCAAGCAAGATCAATCAAGCCATTTACAAAAGGAAGCTTGCTGAGGAGAGGCCAAGACAATGGACAGTAGCTGAATCTTCTTCCCCATTGAGGTCATTCCTCATAACAAATTGGAAGAAGAGAAAGAAAGTGAAGAACATGTCAACCGTAGGTAACATTTCTTTTCCTTGCTTGGTTTACTTTCTCTGCCTGCTTTGTTTAAAATTCAATAAATTGGCATATGATTACATTCTAAGTTTGGTGTTGCCCTCCAACAAATTATTTTCAATCTTTCTGGATGATTGCATAAAAAATGGAAGTGTCATACTAATATTCTATGTTTGGCGTGCCACTTAATTTTCTATGCAATTCATTAAGCAACACCACTTGTCTGCATAATCATAATGCCCTTTGCAATATTATCTTTATTTTAGTTAGACAATTTTAATTTTCTCTTTGTTTTAAGTCATTTTCTAGTTTTTAATGCTTTCTGTTATTAGCTGTTTTTGTTAATACATCACCAAGAAATCCTTATTCATGACAGATTCTTGGCTTGGTGATTGTATTTAACATATAACAGTTTCATTTCATCTTAGTTCAAATAAAATGGACATGTGATTGCATTCTAAGTTTGGTGTTGCTATGCAACAAAATTTGGTTCCAATCCTTACTTGATACTTGCATCAATTCCAAGTGAAAGTGTCACACTAAGTTTGATGTGCCACTTATCTTTTATGTAATGTATCATGCACACCCTCTTATGTTTGCAATTACAATGTCTCTGTCTCTTGTGCCTTGATTATTTTGTTTGATTGCACTTGCTTAAAACACATGTATTGCTAACATTTCATTGTGTAAGACATTCTTGATCCATCTTAGCCCTATAGCCATTGTTCTAATTGTTGCTTGAGGATGAGCAAGCATTCTGAGTTTGGCAAAGAAAAGGGAAGAAAAGAAGGAAAAGGATAACAGTAGAGAAGGAGAACTACAAGGTTGTAAAGTTCCTTTTCCTCTCATTTGTTTCCAGCACTTTAAATTGCATTATTGTCTTTATCTTCTCTGTATGCATGTGTGGTATGAATAAGCATAGCTTGAATTTTGATTTGTAACATGTTGCCATGCCATTATAACTACCAACTTGAGTTTTGTAAAGTTCAAAGCAGTAAAGTATCATGATCATAAACAAACAAGGCATTAAAGAAGAACTTAGCATGTGCATACAAGTATTGGAAGGCTAGTATGGTTAATTGTTGCTCAATTGCATTGGATTTTATTTAATTGTAGTTTTCATCTAGGACATTTAATGAAATCTTTTGAAATCATGAAAACCTTGAAGAAGCAATTGCAAACTAAGGCAAGAAAAGAAAAAGGGAAAGAATGAGAAAGTTGAAGGCTCTGAGTACCAATGACAATTCCATTGTTAAGTACTTGTGGTGTTTATGTATCAAGCAAAAAGCTTGAAGACAAAACACTTAGAGTCAAGGCTAGGCTCAAGTGCAAAAGCACTCCCTCAAAGCTCAAGGCTCTGAACATCAATTATTAGAGAGTCAAGAAAGGAAACAAATGAGCTTAATAAAGTCCTCTAATTAAATACTTGTGGTGCTTATGTATCAAGTGGTAATACTTGAAAACAAAGCATTTAGAGTCGTAGCTTTGTTATCAACTCATGGGGCAGAGCACCCAAAAGGAGAAGCTAATAAGAAAATCAAAAGCTTGTTTCAAGGAAGAAATATAAGAAAAAGATTTCATAAATTGAGCTAGATAGAAGCATCAATCATTTACATTTCTTTTGTGATTGTAGCATGCTTAGAAAACTAGCCTACCATGAACATTGAGTTGCTATTCTTCTCACCTTGGTTTCTCAATCTTTATTGCATGATTCTTTTCTTGCTTGGGGACAAGTAAGGTTTAAGTTTGGTGCTGTGATGACATGTAATCATGTCATGTTTTTCTATGCTTTTTCATACAAGAAATTTATAATTAGTGCTTAAATATTGCATTCTTTTGTGTTTAAATGGTATATTTCCTTGATCTTTTGATTTGATAAACTTTGTAGGAAATAAGAAGAAAAAGAAGCAAAAAAGTACAAAATAAGCTAAAAAGGAGAAAAGAAGAGTTTTGGGGCACACTTTGAAGTTAGAACACACTTTGATGCCGTAGGCCACGCTTTTAAAAGCGTGGCCCATGACCAAGTAGCGCTCAAAAAAGGCACCAGCGCCCAATCTGAAGAGAGCGCTAAGTTAAAATAGTTAACTTAACTTTTTCGGGTTTTTTTTCTAGCCTTGTGACAACATGACCATGCCTCCTTCAGAGGGCCATAACATGAGCTACAAATGTTCAATTGATGTGCTTTTAGTTGCATTGGAAAGCTGACATTCAAAGCTTGCCAACGATATATAGCAATCCATAATTGGCATGAAATTGGAGCACAAGTGAAAGGCATCTTTAAGGCCCAAAAATTAACCAAAAATAGGACAGCCAAGGCTAGAAGAGGGGGTCACCAAGAAAAGCAAGGCAAAGCACTCAAATTGGGGCACCCAAGGTTCAAAATGGGAAACAAGAGGAATGAAAGAAAGGGCGCTAAGTGAACTTAGTTCACTGAGCGCTATGCTTGACAAATTGTTGGCACTCAAAATGGCTTCACCAGGGCTCGAAGTGAAGACCAACTCAAGGCATGTAGCGCTCAGTTCACTCTCTTAACTTAGCGCTATACACTATGGGCAAGGCTAGTTCAAAGAGAGAGTTACGTTAACTCTTTTACCTTTTTCTTGGACCATCAAAAGAAACACAAGGCATATGTAGCGCTCAGTTCACTAACTTAACTGAGCGCTATGACTGATGCTTGGCAAGAAGGCCTGGCACGAGCCTAGACAAGGGAGTGAGCGCTCAGTTCACTAACTTAACTGAGCGCTACACTGGAGCATGGCTCCAACCCATTTTAAAACCAAGCAACCTTGACCCATGCCTCCAAACCAATTGAACCAAGGCCAACCGGACCCATCTCAATTTAAATCCAAAGCAAGCAAAGCCCACATCATCACTCAAAGGCATAAGAACAAGCTAGAATAGGAATTTCATTTAATTGTAATTTATTTTCAATTTCAATTTCAATTTCATTTTTTAAAGCCTATATAAAGGCATCAATTCCATTTCATTAGGGGGTTGGCTCCAATAGGGAGCAGTAGGATTAAAATTAGAGTAGAAGGCTCTCTTGAAACACTTTTTCTTCTCTGCACTGTCTACATTTCAATCTTGAATTCAATTTCACTTTTGCACTTTCAATCTTTACAATTCTCTTCTGCAACTTCTTTTCTGCACTTTTACATTTTGCTTGAGCTGAGTTTGGTTTCTCTACAATTTAAATTCTCTGCCTCTTTGCTAATTTACTCTCTGCAACTTTACATTTGAGCTTTCTTTGGTCTAAATTTACTTTCCTGCACATTTCCATCTTCTGCAATTGCTCTAAGACTTGATCTATTGCTTTCTTTAAATTCCTTGCACCCAACTTCCTTTTACATCTGCTGTAATTTACATTTCTTGTTCTTTAAGATTCTGTCAATTTATTTTCCTGCAAGTTAGATCTGATACAATTTTACTTTTCTTGCTCTTTACATTTCTTGTTCTTTAAGTTTCTGTCTAATTTATTTTCTGCAATTTAAATTTCACTGCAATTTACTTTCTGTTGCTCAATTTCAACCAATTCACTAATGTTAGCTTGACTAAAATAATCACCCACTAAAGTTGCTTGATCCATCAATCCCTGTGGGATCGACTTCACTCTGTGAGTTATTACTACTTGATGCGACCCGGTACACTTACCGGTGAGTTTTGGTGTGGAATCTGATTTCCAGCCATCAAGTTTTTGGCGCCGTTGCCAGGGATTGATTTAGATCAACAATGATTAAGTGGGTGAGAAGTCTAGATCAAGCATTTCTTTGTTTTTATTTTCTGTTTTAGATTGAAACCAAGGTGTTTGAGTTATTGCCTCACTAAGAAATTCTTCTCTAAGACATGAATTTCAATTTTCCTTGGTGTTGTGTTTTACAAAATTCAAATGGAGTTCAACTCATCTTATGATCAAACAATTTTTATGGGATATTACCCACCATTATCAATCTCTAATGGTGGCTGGAAATATCACCAAGAAAATACAAATTCTAAGCACTCCAATCCATGGAGATTTGCTTCAGAGACACAAGATGAGCAAGAGAATCGTATGGGATATTTTCCTCCACCACAAAATGATGCAAGTCATTATTTTAATGGTGGCTGAAAAGGGAATTCTAATGCTCCATATGATATTAATCCAAAGATATCATCACTTGACCATGCTTCAACAGAAAGCCTCTTTCAAAACTTACCACCCACACAAACATCCATGAACCAAAGGCTCTCAAAGCTTGAGTCCATGCTCAAAAGACATGAGGAGAAGACAAAGAAATTTTGGAAAGAACATGAGAACTCCCTGACAAACACGGAAGTGCTGGTAGTACAATTATTGAATGCAATGAAGGAGGAAATGGAAAAACAAGAACACAAGGTCCCTGTGTCAAGTAAAATTGCAAAGAAGGAAGAGGTGGTAGAAATATTTGAAAATGAAACTGCACTTGAGATCATAAGAGAACATGAAAACTCACAACCTCTTCAAACTTCCCTGGACCAAAAAGTCCCAACAATTGAATCTGTGATTAAAAGATACGAAGAGGAGATGAAGAAATGTTGGGAAGATCAACAAACCTCCTCCATGAAAGAGTTATTAAGTCAAATGTTGAGTGCAAGGGAGAAAGTGGAGGAGCAAGAAAGTGAGGAAGACACTCAAGAGAAGTCACAATCAATTGAAGCAGAGAAGTGCATAGAGGAAGAGCTCATGGAACCACCAATTCAAAAGGCTCTGGATGAAGAGAAAACTCCAATAATCACACAGCAACCAAGTCTTGAATCTAAAGAAGTGAAGGCAACTAACAAAAGCACCAATCCTGTCCCTAATCCAGCAAGAAAGATCAATCAAGCCATTTACAAAAGGAAGCTTGCTGAGGAGAGGCCAAGACAAGGGACAGTAGCTGAATCTTCTTCCCCATTGAGGTCATTCCTCATAACAAATTGGAAGAAGAGGAAGAAAGTGAAGAACATCTTAACCGTAGGTAACATTTCTTTTCCTTGCTTGGTTTACTTTCTCTGCCTGCTTTGTTTAAAATTGAATAAATTGGCATATGATTACATTCTAAGTTTGGTGTTTCCCTCCAACAAATTATTTTCAATCTTTCTGGATGATTGCATAAAAAATGGAAGTGTCACACTAAGATTCTATGTTTGGCGTGCCACTTAATTTTCTATGCAATTCATTAAGCAACACCACTTGTCTGCATAATCGTAATGCCCTTTGCAGTATTATCTTTCTTTTAGTTAGACAATTTTAATTTTCTCTTTGTTTTAAGTCATTTCCTTGTTTTTAATGCTTTCTGTTATTAGCTATTTTTGTTAATACATCACCAAGAAATCCTTATTCATGACAGATTCTTGGCTTGGTGACTGTATTTAACATATAAAAGTTTCATTTAATCTTAGTTCAAATAAAATGGACATGTGATTGCATTCTAAGTTTGGTGTTGCTATACAACAAAATTTGGTTCCAATCCTTACTGGATACTTGCATCAATTCCAAGTGAAAGTGTCACACTAAGTTTGGTGTGCCACTTATCTTTTATGCAATGTATCATGCACACCCTCTTATGTTTGCAATTACAATGTCTATGTCTCTTGTGCCTTGATTATTATCTTTGATTGTGCTTGCTCAAAACCATAGTTGTCAAAACCGAACCGGTGATCGAACCGGTCAGGTTACTGAATCACTGGGTCACTGGTTCAACCGGTGGATCACTGGTTGAACCGATAGAACCGGTTGTACATAAATAAAAAATATAAAATAGAAAAAATTGAATAAAGTGACAATTAGGTCCATCCTTAAAATTTTTTACTTCAAATTAATTAGCCCTTAAAAAAAATAAAATATCAATTTAGTCCTTCAAGATAGTAAACGATGAACACATTACGTCCCTCTATTAATTTTTCATGTGAAATTTAGTGGTGATGTTTAGATGTCCCTACTAATTAGTCTTAAGTCGAAATCTTCGAAGACCTACTAACTCAATACTCTAAAAAATTTAAAATAAATATCTTTACTAACATTTTAATATGTAAATGTAAATATTAAAATATTTGATACTTATTTTAATAATTCTATAAATTCTAAAGAATTTAAAAAAATGAGTATAAAACAAAAATTAAATTAAAGAAATATAAAATAATTTAGTTGTGTATGTATATAATATATAGAATAATTAGCACATAAATTCCCAAATGAAAACACTAGCTTGGTGGCATTCCTTATCCTTGTCTAGCAAGGAGACACATGTTTGAAACCCACTGCATGCATTTTTGAATATTTGAGCACCATAGGACCGGCCGGTTCACAGATTGCATCGAACCGGCCGATTTTGACCGGTTTCGTCCGGTTTGTGACGAACCACCTGGGTTTAAGCGGTTTGCTTCCTTCTTCGGTCTAAAGCTAAAACCGAACCGGCTGGACCACCGGTTCACCGGTTTTCTGGTCAAATCGGCCGGTCCGATCCGGTTCTTACAACAATGCTCAAAACACATGTACTACTAACATTTCATTGTGTAAGACATTCATGATCCATCTTAGCCCTATAGCCATTGTTCTAATTGTTGCTTGAGGATGAGCAAGCATTCTGAGTTTGGCAAAGAAAAAGGAAGAATAGAAGGAAAAGGATAACAGTAGAGAAGGAGAACTACAAGGTTGTAAAGTTCCTTTTCCTCTCATTTGTTTCCAGCACTTTAAATTGCATGATTGTCTTTATCTTCTCTGTATGCATGTGTGGTATGAATAAGCATAGCTTGAATTTTGATTTGTAACATGTTGTTGTGCCATTCTAACTACCAACTTGAGTTTTGTAAAGTTCAAAGCAGTAAAGTATCATGATCATAAACAAACAAGGCATTAAAGAAGAACTTAGCATGTCATCATGTCATGTTTTTCTATGCTTTTTCATACAAGAAATTGATAATTAGTGCTTAAATATTGCATTCTTTTGTGTTTAAATGGTATATTTCCTTGATCTTTTGATTTGATAAACTTTGTAGGAAATAAGAAGAAAAAGAAGCAAAAAAGCACAAAATATGCTAAAAAGGAGAAAAGAAGAGTTTTGGGGCACACTTTGAAGTTAGAACACACTTGACGCCTTAGGCCATGCTTTTAAAAGTGTGGCCCATGACCAAGTAGCGCTCAAACAAGGAACCAACGCCCAATTTGAAGAGAGCGCTAAGTTAAAATAGTTAACTTAACATTTTCGGGTTTTTTTTTTCTAGCCTTATGACAGCATGACCATTCCTTTTTTAAATGGCCATAACTTGAGCTACAGATGTCCAATTGATGTCCTTTCAGTTGCATTGGAAATCTGACATTCAGAGCTTTCCAACGATATATAACAATTCATATTTGGCATGAAATTGGAGCACAAGTGAAAGGCATCTTTGAGGCCCAAAAATCAACCAAAAACGGGGCAGCCAAGGCTCAAAGAGGGGGTCACCAAGAAAAGCAACGCAAAGTACTCAAATTGGGGCACCCAAGGTTCGAAATGGCGAACAAGAGGAATGAAAGAATGGGTGCTAAGTGAACTTATTTTACTGAGCGCTATGCTTCACAAATTGTTGGCACTCAAAATGGCTTCACCAAGGCTCGAAGTTAAAACCAACTCAAGGCATGTAGCGCTCAGTTCACTCTCTTAACTGAGCGCTATACACTATGGGCAAGGCTGGTTCAAAGAGAGCGCTACGTTAAATCTTTTACCTTTTTCGTGGATCATCAAAAGAAACACAAGGCATATGTAGCGGTCAATTCACTAACTTAACTGAGCGCTATGACTGATGCTTGGCAAGAAGGCTTGGCACGAGCCTGGACAAGGGAGTGAGCACTCAGTTCACTAACTTAACTGAGCACTCCACTGGAGCATGGCTCCAACCCATTTTAAAAGTAAGCAACTTGACCCATGCCTCCAAACCAATTGAACCAAGGCCAACCGGACCCGTCTCTCTTCAAATCCAAAGCAAGCAAAGCCCACATCATCACTCAAAGGCACAAGAACAAGCTAGAATAGGAATTTCATTTAATTGTAATTTGTTTTCAATTTCAATTTCATTTTCATTTTGTAAAGCCTATATAAAGGCATCAATTCCATTTCATTAGGGGGTTGGCTCAAATAGGGAGCAGTAGGAGTAAAATTAGAGTAGAAGGCTCTCTTGAAACACTTTTTCTTCTCTGCACTGTCTATATTTCAATCTTGAATTCAATTTCACTTTTGCACTTTCAATCTCTACAATTCTCTTCTGCAATTTCTTTTCTGCACTTTTACATTTTACTTGAGCTGAGTTTGGTTTCTCTACAATTTAAATTCTCTGCCTCTTTGCTAATTTACTCTCTGCAACTTTACATTTGAGCTTTCTTTGGTCTAAATTTACTTTCCTGCATATTTACATCTTCTACAATTGCTCTAAGTCTTGATCTATTGCTTTCTTTAAATTCCTTGCACCTAAATTCCCTTTACATCTGCTGCAATTTACATTTCTTATTTTTTAAGATTCTGTCAATTTATTTCAATGCAAGTTAGAGCTGATACAATTTTCTTTTCTTGCTCTTTACATTTCTTGTTCTTTAAGTTTCTGTCCAATTTACTTTCTGTAATTTAAATTTCACTGCAATTTAATTTCTGTTGCTCAATTTCACCCAATTCACTAATGTTAGCTTGACTAAACTAATCACCCACTAAAGTTGCTTGATCCATCAATCCCTGTGGAATCGACCTCACTCTTGTTAGTTATTACTACTTGATGCGACCCGGTACACTTGCCGGTGTGTTTTGGTGTAGAATCTGATTTCCAGCCATCAATCACGCTGCTCTCAAGTATATCATATCTAAACAGGATGCCAAGCCAAGACTTATTAGGTGGGTGCTGTTGCTGCAAGAATTTGACATTGAAGTATTAGAAAGGGAGTGAAAATCAGGTTGCAGATCACTTGTCGAGACTGCCACAGGAGATTAATTAGGATGCACAACAACCAGTGAATGAGAAGTTCCCTGATGATCTTCTTCTGGAAATACAACAAGCACCTTGGTTTGCTGACATTGCAAATACAAGGTGGGAAGGAAAATCCCTCAAGAGTTCACCAAGTAACAAGTGAAGAAGCTGCTCAATGAAGCTAGAAAATTTTTATGGGATGAACCATTATTGTTCAAAAGGTGTCCAGATGGAATGATTCGAAGGTGTATCCCTAAAAATGAGATGAGAGACATACTGTGGCGTTGTCATAGTTCAGCTTATGGTGGACACTTTGGGCCAGAAAGCACAGCTGCTAAAGTGCTTCAAATTGGATTTTATTGGCCAAAAATATTCAAAGACGCTAGAGAATTTGTGCTCCAATGCAATGAATGTCAAAGAGCTGGAGAGCTAACTAGGAGGAATAAAATGCCTCAAAACTTCATTCTAGAAATAGAACTATTTGATCTTTGGGGCATAGATTTCATGGGGCCTTTTTTCCCATCCTATTCCTTCAAATACATTCTGGTAGTAATTGAATATGTTTCCAAGTGGGTAGGGGCCATCACAATAACTACCTGTGATGCACCACTTGTTCTTCAGTTCCTTAAAAGATACATCTTCACCAGACATGGGGTGCCTAAAGGCCTTATTAGTGATGGTGGCAGCCATTTTTGTAACAAACAAATGGAAAAACTGCTCCACAAATATGGAGTAATTCACAAAGTGGCCACACCATACCACCCTAAAACTAATGAAAGGCTGAAGTGGCTAACAGAGAGCTGAAAAGAATCTTGGAGAAGACAATTGGGGTCTCAAGGAAAGACTGAGTAAGAAAGTTGGATCATGCCCTGTGGGTATAGAACTGCATTCAAAACCCCAATTGGGAAGTCACCCTTTCAGCTAATCTATGGCAAATCCTGTCACCTTCCTGTGGAGCTCGAACCTAAAGCTTTCTGGGCCACTATGCTCCTCAACCTTGATTCTCAAGCAGCAGGAGAGAAAAGGCAATTACAAATGAACGAGTTGGATGAGTTCAGATTGGAAGCTTATGAGAATGCTAAGATATACAAGGAGAAGACTAAAAGATAGCATGACAAGAGAATCTCAAAAAGAGAGTTCAAACCAGGACAACAAGTGCTCTTGTACAACTCTAGGCTCAAGGTTTTTCCTGACAAAATCAAGTCCAAATGGACTGGCCTTTACTTGGTGACAAAGGTTTTCCCACATGGAAGCCTTGAACTCATGAATGAAGCTACAAAAGACACATTCACATCAAATGGTCACAGAGCAAAGCATTACTTGGGAGGCCCTTGGAACAAAGAGAAGAGCATCATAAAAAAGTGCTTGTTGGGAGGCAACCTAACCAGAGGTAGTTTTCTTTCCTAGATGCTTAATAAAAATTCAAGAATTCCCCATGTATTGTAAGGAATTAAGTTTGGTGTTGCACACCAAAAGGAGTATAAAAAGGGTGAATGTGTGATTTTAAGTTTGGCGTTCCACCAAGATTTGATAGAAAGACACTATAACCCTTTGAAGAACATCATGAGTCATGAATTCCAAAGCAATCAGGGAAATCTCTTGACAGTTGTTTGATTATTCTTTTACTGGTTTGTTTAATAAAAGCACAAGGTTTCATGCACATGATTAAACTTACTATGGACAGTAGCAAGGGACTAAGTTTGGTGTTCCCACACCAAAGTAAGTTCAAGAACCTACAACAATTCATGCATGCTAACCATTTTCTTAAGTGCTTGGAGAACAAGCAACTTCCAACGATTATGCAGGAAAGGCATTCGGCCTCTTGAAAGAATCATACACCGTCACCAAAGAAATATAAAAGTTATAGATGATGATGACAAAAAGGAAAGTTGGAATACACTCCCAAAAGGTTGTATTGTCACTTAATTCCATTTGCTTTGAAATGTTCTAAATTGGAAGTCTCTATATATCCTGCTGATTAGTCTAATTAGTGCAAATTCTAATGTTTTCTAAGTGTTCAAGTATAGGTCTTGTCTCATTTTCATCTGCTTGAATATTATGCCTTGTCCCTTTGCCTTTTAGTTGAATAAGAGAAGTGTTTAAAACAGAAAGTAAAAGTCCAATGTGATAGGAACTAGAATAGAGATCAGTGCTGGTATGTGCTTGACTAGATTAGCAAGTTCAAGAATAAAGTTGCATGATAGAATGTCTTTTTTTAGTATAAACTTAAGTGCTGTTGTGAACCTTTAATAAATAATTATCCTTGGAAAAGAAAAAAATAATCAAGAAGGAAAGAAAGAAAAGCCTAGAAGTGGCAACAAACAAATGAAAGAAAGAAAGAATAAAAGCTAGACACCAATAGCTTGGACCTTAAGACATATGCCTGTGGTGTCTGTGTACTGGGATCTACTTCGATGATTAGGTTCTAAGGAGTATTTCAACACTTGGTAATTTGGGTTAACTAGCACAGGATTATCAACCAAAAGTCCATTATCAAGAGCAACCTAGTTACAAGACATTTAGTAACCCAAAGAGGTGTTGGGCATCAATGTTCTTAAGAAGAATTGTGAGCCAAGTGTCTATAGTGAAGAAGTGTTGATTGAAAAATTGAGCCACAAGGCTGTTGCAACACTTGACACTGAGCTACAATTGAAAAAATAAGTTTCTAAAGCAAAGGAAAGAAATAAAATTTTAACAAGGATCAATAAGGAATAAAGGTTTCTGATGAACGGATAATTTATACGCTTTTTGGCATTGTTTTTAGATAGTTTTTAGTATGTTTTATTCACTTTTTTGTATATTTTTATTAGTTTTTAAGCAAAATTCACAGTTTTGGACTTTACTATGAGTTTGTGTGTTTTTTCTGTGATTTTAGGTATTTTCTGGTTGAAATTGAGGGACCTGAGCAAAAATCTGATTCAGAGGCTGACAAAGGATTGCTGATGCTGTTGGATGCTGACCCCCCTGCACTTGAAATAGAATTTTTGGAGCTACCGAAGTCTAAATGGTTTGCTCTCAATTGAGTTGGAAAGTAGACATTCAAGGCTTTCCAGCGATATATAACAGTTCATGCTTTGCCCAAGTTTAGATGACGCAAACTGGCATTTAACGCCAGCTTTCTGCCCTATTCTGGCGTTAAACGCTAGAAATAAATTGCAAAGCAGAGTCAAACGCCAGAAACAAGTTACAAACTGGAGTTCAACTCCAAGGAAGACCTCTACACGTGAAAGCTTCAATGCTCTGCCCAAGCACACACCAAGTGGGCCCAGAAGTGGATTTCTGCATCATTTACTCATTTCTGTACCCCTGGTAACTAGTCTAGTATAAATAGGACTTTATACTATTGTATTTTCATCTTGGTATCTATCTTTGATCAGTTTATACGATCTTAGACATTGGGGACTAGCCTCATGGCCATGCCTGGACCTTTATCACATGTATTTTCAACGGTGGAGTTTCTACACACCATATATTAAGGGTGTGGAGCTCTGCTATTCCTCGAGTATTAATGCAATTACTACTGGTTTCTATTCAATTCATGCTTATTCTTATTCCAAGATATTCATTCGCACTTCAACCTGATGAATGTGATGATCCGTGACACTCATCACTATTCTCACTGATGAACGCGTGCCTGACAAACACTTTTGTTCTACCTGCGAAAGCTAGAGTGTGTATCTCTTAGATTCCGGTCCACGACGCATGGTTGCCTCTCCTAACAACAAAGCCTTCCATTCCGTGAGATCAGAGTCTTCGTGGTATAAGCTAGAACCCATTGGCAGCATTCTTGAGATTCGTAAAGTCTAAACCTTGTCTGTGGTATTCCGAGTAGGATCTGGGATGAGATGACTGTGACGAGCTTCAAACTTGCGATTGTAGGGCATGCTGATAGACGCAAAAGGATAGTAAATCCTATTCCTACATGATCGAGAACCAACAGCTGATTAGCCATGCGGGAAACCGTAGAGGACCTTTTTCACTGAGAGGATGGGAAGTAGCCATTGACAACAGTGACGCCCTACATACAGCTTGCCATAGAAAGGAGTATGAAGGATTGGATGAAGGCAGTAGGAAAGCAGAGATTCAAGATGGATAAAGCATCTCCATACACTTATTTGAAATTCCCACCAATGATTTACATAAGTATCTCTATCTTTATTTTCTGTTTATTTATCTTTTAATTATTAAAACTCCATAACCATTTGAATCCGCTTGACTGAGATTTACAAGGTGACCATAGCTTGCTTCAAGCCGACAATCTCCGTGGGATCGACCCTTACTCATGTAAGGTTTATTACTTGGACGACCCAATGCACTTGCTGGTTAGTTATGTGAAGTTGTAAAAAAGAGTTGAGATTACAATTGTGCGTACAAGTTGTTGGCGCTATTGTGTATCACAATTTCGTGTACCAGTTTAATATCAGCAACTCTAGTTAGCACTTAAAGGGGCATTTCACATCTGGAAGTTGATAATAATTGAGTTGCATTCTATCTGCATAAAACCCCAAGATCCAAATTTAATTACCTGCTAATAAGGACATATATGATTACCTGTCTTCATTTCTTTTTCTCATGTTTTAGTGCTTGCTTGGGACAAGCAAGATTTATATTTGGTGTTGTGATGACACGTCATCTGATGCTAGTTACACCAGCATTTTTCACTTGTTTCATTAGGTTTTATGCACTTTCTTGAGCAATAAGTAAGCATTTGGATTGAAGTTTCATAAATTTCCTAAGACAATTAAACATGTTTGTTTAGGTGCTTTCTCATAAGGTTTTATGCCAATTTTGCTTGATATTATGAATGATGCAAACACCCTGTGATTATATCCAATTTGATGCAATTGTTCAATTGATTATAGGTAGGAAGGAGGCAACAAAGAAGCAAGAATGACTAAGGAAGGAAGAAGAGGAAGCAACGTTGGTGGCCAAGTTGGTCCAACAAAGTTGCCTCAAACGTGGAGAAAGGGCGGAGCTTTGAAACCAAAGTTGGAGGGAATGTTGGCAAGCTAACGTTACCCCCAACATTGTTGATGTAATGTGCTTTCTGGAAAATAAAAAATGCAGTGACGCTTACGCATGCTATGCACACACTCGTGGATTCGAATTTTTAACAATCCACCCGCACGCGTAGATTTCGCGTACGCGTGGATAGACGAACGTTGGCACTCCAATGTTGAGTCAAAAGCTGAGGCCAACGTGCGCGATCTGAGTTCCAAAATCTTAATTTTGAAAAAGTATATCGACTCGCACGCACATGCAACGCGTACGCATAAGTTGATATTTGATAATCCACGAGCACGCGTAGGGTACGCACACGCGTGGGTAGAGCAACGTTTGAGGGAATGTTGCCACTCAAACGCTGGGTCCAACGTCTTCGAAAAAGCTTTTAAAAATTGGAATTGGGGTATTTACATCCATACGCACGCACAGGTTGCGTGCACGCGTGGATGTTTATTCTGACCCCAAAAGCGCAAAAGCGCAGGACACGCAAACGCGTAGAGTGGTATATTGCACCATCCACACGTATGCGTAATTCACACGTACGCGTGGATAGGCGAACATTGGCACTCCAACGTTGAGTCAAACATTGATGACAGCAACCAGAACCCACCTTTTCAAAGGGACGTTTGATTCAACGTTTGCCAAAAAATGTTGACTCCAACTTTAATACCAGAAAGGCACAATTGGCACTCTCTTCTCCTCAATTGCATTAGGCACCAATCCAATCAACCCCCAATAAACATCAAGATGCCCAATCCAAGAACCTGAAGGCTCAATTGAAAGTGTATAAATAGAGAAGAATTTGATTTAGTTCAGGGGTGAGCTAGTCAGTAGGGAATTTTCAGCATAGTTAGTTAGCAGATCTGAATTGTATTTTCTTTAGACATTTTTCTTTTGCTTTTCTCTACAATTTTTCTTTTCTAGTTTCCTAGAGTAATGATGAACTAAACCCCAACTTCATTAGGGGGATGAGCTCTATTGTAATTCTAATGAATCAATAAAATTCCCTTCTTCTCAATTCTTTTTGGTAGCTATTGGGTATCTTCTATTTTGATTGTGAATTATTCACTCCAGAAGAGGGATTAATTCAGTGAATGTGGGTGTGAGCCTCAGAAGGGGAATCACCTTCATTAGGACTGAAGTTCTATCCATCACCACTCTCTGATCAACACCATTCGGGAGGAATTGAGATCCTGAGAAGTAGTGTGGCTTATAGATGAGAGATATGTACTTAACCTCCTCTCATGATAACTAGGTCAAGGAATTGGCAAGGTTGATTGTGATTAGATAGATTGGGTTACAAAGGAATTGGGACCCAATCAACTTCAATCTGCCATAGATCTATCAAAATGATTAAGAAAGAAGTTGAGACTGAATTGATTCATGAAAGATTATGATATCTCCATTCCCTGATGAATCATTTCTGCTAATTTTATTCACTTTAGATCTCTCTGATTAAAATTTCCAGTTAATTTGTCTTGCTGTTTACTTCCCTGCACCCATTTCCCTTTATGATTCATGACAACTTAAGCTTCCCTGCACTTTAAATTATGCAATTCTACTTTCTTGCAATCTAAGATTCAGTCATTTACATGTCTTGCGATTTAAGTTTCTGATCTTTTAGTTTCTTGCACTTTAAGTTTCAGTAATTTATGTTTCTTGCCATTTAAGTTTCAGTTAATTTGTATTCTGCAGTTTAGATTCCTAGTAATTTACATTCTGTCCATCCAATTTCACTCAATTCATCAATATTCGCTTAACTAGACTAATCACTTCACTAAAATTGCTTGATCCAATCAATCCTCGGGGGATCGACCTCACTCTTGTGAGTCTTACTCCTTGATGCGACCCGGTATACTTGCCGGTGAGTTTGTGCGGAATTCGATTTTTTCAACATCAAGTTTTTAACATCGGTGTCGGAGATTGATTTAGATTGACAAGGATTAAGTTGGTGATAATCTAGATTAAGCATTTTTCTTTGTTTTTGGTAAGCCTATTAACTGTTTGTGATTTTGTTTCTGCTAACTCTAACTTCACTCTAGTAACGGAGTTCTCTATTTTGGTGTTTGGTTTGCTTGTGTTGTATGCCAGGAGGAAGAAGAGGTGTATCTACCTCCTTTGATTCTGAACCAGAAAGAACATTTTTGAGGTTAAGAAGAGAAGCCATAGGAAAGGGGGTGATTGGAGAAGAGGAATCAGAAGAGGAAAATCAAGAGATGGAAGGTAACCTCCCTAATATACCAGAGGATGTGGCCAACAACAATGGCCAGCCTCAGAGGAGAGTTCTAGCCTCTTACACTTCTCTAACCCAAGAAACTGTAAGGGCAGTATCCTCACTCCAAATGTTCATGCAAATAACTTTGAGTTGAAACCTCAGCTCATCACTTTAGTGCAAAATAACTGTTCTTTTGGAGGGGGTCCTCTTGAAGATTCAAATCAACACCAATCTGTCTTCCTGAGGATATATGAGACAGTTAAGACAAATAGTGTGCACCTAGATATCTACAAATTGTTGCTATTTCCATACTCTCTGAGAGACAAGGCAACTCAATGGCTGGAGACATTTTCCAAGGAAAGCATCAACAACTGGGATGATCTAGTGAGTAAATTCTTGGCTAAGTTCTACCCTCCTCAAAGGATCATTAGATTGAAGACAGAAATGCAAAACTTCACCCAAATGGATGGAGAATCACTTTATGAAGCCTAGGAGAGGTACAAAGCCTTGATTAGAAAATGTCCACCTGAAATGTTTAGGGAATGGGATAGATTGATGAATTTCTATGAAGGCTTAACTCTAAAAGCTCAAGAAGCCTTGGATTACTCTGCTGGAGGTTCACTACAGCTCATGAAGACAGTTGAAGAGGCCCAAAATCTCATAGATACTGTGACCAATAATCAGTACTTCTATGCTCATCAAAGACAACGACAACCAGCTCCAAAGAAAGGTGTACTAGAGCTTGAAGGTGTGGACACTATTTTGGCACAAAACAAGGTGATGCACCAACAAATTCAATAACAAATGGAGATGATGGCAAAGAGGATAGATGGCCTTCAACTAGCAGCAGTGAGTACAACCAATCAACCACCAGTGGTGTGGGGACAACAAGAAGAGGGCTATGAAGAGCAGCAGCCCGAACAAGTTCAATATAACCAATGTGCTGAACAGAATGAGTTCCATGGAGACACTTATAATTCATCATGGAGGAACCACCCTAATTTGAAGTGGGAAAAAAACCAAAACTGATGGCAAAGAAATTTAAACCAAAACAACTCCCACAATACAAACCACTAGAACCATCAAACCACTAACCAAAATCCATATAGAAGACCACAAAATAACCAACCTCCATCCACTTACTATCCACCCAATAACTCCTCAGCTAACCATAATAATTTTCATTCACCATCTACATCTCACACTCAACCACAACCACCCTAGGAGTCCTAAAAAATCTCCAACTTGGAGATATTAATGGAGAAGATGCTAAAGAAACAAGAGATGACCAATAAGAATCATGAGGCTTCAATGAGGAATTTAGAGAGACAAATTGGACAATTGTCTGAAAAAAAAGCTGAGAGACCCACCAACATTTTCTCAAGTGATACCATTCCAAATTCCAAAGAAGAATGCAAGGCAATTCAACTTAAAAGTGGAAGAACATTGGAGAATTACAAGGTTGACAACAAGAAGCAAGTAAAGGAGGACAAGCATGACCAAGAGGCAGCTGAAGAGAAGGATCAAGAGAGTTCAAAGAAGGAAGAGGATGAGCCACAGGCTTCAAAGAAGGGAAAATAAGTCATGACAGAAACCCCACAAGAATAGATGAAGGAGGTTAAATCCTACATTCCTCCTCTGTCATATCTTCAAAGGTTGCAAAGAAAGCTCAAGGACCAGCAGTTTCCCAATTTCCTAGAGGTTTTCAAGAAGCTGGAGATCAACATCCCCCTTGCTGAAGCGTTGGAGCAAATGCCTTTGTATGTAAAATTTCTAAAGGAACTCATCAACCAGAAGAGAAGCTGGAATAAAAAGGAGAATGTAGTCCTGACACAATAGTACAGTGCTGTATTCCAAAGAGGTCTCCTACTAAAACTCAAAGACCCAGGGAGTTTCATCATATCATGCACCATAGGCAACATGACATTGGAAAAGGCTCTCTGTGATTTAGGTGCCAGCATCAACTTGATGCCTCTCTCATTAATGAAAAAACTTGCAATAGAAGAAGTTAAACCCATTGGAATGTCACTCCAAATGGCAGATAGATCACTCAAGATACCTAATGGAGTTGTAGAAAACTTGTTAGTGAAGGTAGGAGATTTTTTTCCCTGCTGATTTTGTCATTTTGGACATGGAAGAAGAGGGACACAACTCAATCATATTGGGGCGACCTTTCTTAGCCACAGCAAGAGCTATCATTGATGTAGAGAAAGGAGAAATGATCCTTAGGGTGCATGATGAACAAATGATCATTAATGTCTTTAAAGCCATGCAATACCCCCCTGAGAAAGAAAAGCATATGAGAGTGGAAATGATAGAAGACTTGATGGAAGTATTTTAAGCCCAAGGTCAGGAGGAACAGAAAGAAGAAAGGGAAGCAGATCAAGATGTCACAGAAGAAAGACTAGTTGAAACTTCTTTTGAAGGCAAGAAAGAGGAAGTGCCAAAGCAGGAATTGAAGCCCCTCCCTCATCATCTCAAGTATGCATTTCTTGGAAGAGAAGAGACCCTGTCAGTAATCATCAATTCATCCTTAAATATGGAAGATGAATCAAAGCTAATTGAAGTGTAGAAAGCTCACAATACAGCATTAGGATGGACAATTTGATGATATTAAGGGCATAAGCCCTGCCATTTGCATGCACAAAATCTTGCTGGAAACAAATTCAAGACCAGTGGTGCAACCTCAGAGGAGACTAAACCCAACCATGAAGGAGGTAGTCCAAAAGGAAGTAATGAAATTGTGGAATGCTGAGATTATCTATCCAATTTCTAACAGTCTGTGGGTAAGCCCAGTTCAAGTGATGCCAAAGAAAGGTGGTATGACTGTCATCACCAATTAAAAAAATGAACTCAATCCCACAAGAACTGTAACAAGGTAAAGGATGTGTATTGATTACAGAATACTGAATGAGGCTACAAGAAAAGATCACTTCCCTCTCCCTTTCATTGATCAAATGTTGGAAAGATTTGCTGGTCATGCTTACTACTGCTTCTTGGATGGATACTCTGGATATAATGAAATAGTGGTGGATCCCAGGGACAAAGAAAAGACTTCCTTCACCTGTCCATTTGGAGTTTTCGCATACTGAAGGATGCCCTTTGGGCTATGTAATGCTTCAGCAACCTTTCAAAGGTGTATGTTCTCCATATTCTCTAACATGGTAGAAAAATTTTTAGAGGTCTTTGTGGATGATTTTTCTGTCTTCGGTAACTCTTTTGATACTTGTCTGTAACATCTAACCCTTGTCTTGAAAAGATGCCAATAAACAAATTTAGTTCTGAGTTGGGAAAAATGCCATTTCATGGTACCAGATGGAATTGTTCTTGGGCATAAGGTTTCAAGTAAGGGTATAGAAGTTGATAGAGCCAAGATAGAGATTATAGAAAAGTTGCTTGTGCAAGTTAATGTGAAAGCAGTAAGAAGCTTTCTTGGGCATGCTGGGTTTTATAGAAAATTCATCAAGGATTTTTCAAAAATAGCTAAACCACTTAGCAACTTGCTAGTGGTTAAAAATCCTTTTATCTTTGATGAAAATTGCAAGCATGCCTTTGAAACCTTGAAAAACAAACTCATTACAGCACCAATCATCACACCCCCAGATTGGGGACTTCCTTTTGAACTCATGTGTGATGCAAGTGATGTTGCAATTGGTGCTGTATTGGGACAAAAGAAAGACAAGCTGCATCATGTTATATACCATGCAAGCAAAGTGTTGAATGAGGCGCAGAAGAATTATACCACCACAGAAAAAGAGCTTTTGACTATTGTATATGCATTTGATAAATTTAGACAATACTGGATTGGTTCAAAAGTTGTGGTATATACTGATCATGCTGCTCTCAAGTATCTCATGTTTAAACAGGATGCCAAGCCAAGACTTATTAAGTGGGTGCTGTTGCTGCAAGAATTTGACATTGAAGTGAGAGATAAGAAAGGGAGTGAAAATCAAGTTGAAGATCACTTGTCGAGACTACCACAGGAGATTAATCAGGATGCACATTAACCAGTGAATGAGAAGTTCCCTATTGAACTTCGTCTGCAAATACACCAAGCACCTTGGTTTGCTGACATTGCAAACTACAAGGTGGAAAGGAAAATCCCTCAAGAGTTCACCAAGCAACAAGTGAAGAAGCTACTCATTGAAGCCAGGAAATTTTTATGGGATGAACCATTCTTGTTCAAAAGGTGTCCAGATGTAATGATTCGAAGGTGTATCCCTAAAAATGAGATGAGAGACATACTATGGCATTGTCATAGTTCAACTTATGGTGGACACTTTGGGCCAGAAAGCACAGCTGCTAAAGTGCTTCAAAGTGGATTTTATTGGCCAACAATATTCAAAGATGCCAGAGAATTTGTGCACAAATGCAATGAATGTCAAAGAGCTGGAGGACTAACTAGGAGGAATGAAATGCCTCAAAACTTCATTTTGGAAATAGAGCTGTTTGATCTTTGGGGCATAGATTTCATGGGGCCTTTTTTCCCATCCTATTCCTTCAAATACATTCTGGTAGTAGTGGAATATGTCAACAAGTGGGTAGAGGCCATCGCAACAACTACCTGTGATGCACCAATTGTTCTTCAGTTCCTTAAAAGACACATCTTCACCAGATATGGGGTGCCTAAAGGCCTTATTAGTGATGGTGGCAGCCTTTTTTGTAACAAACAAATGGAAAAACTGCTCCACAAATATGGAGTAATTCACAAATTGGCCACACCATACCACTTTCAAACTACTGGACAGGCTAAATTGGCTAATAGGGAGCTAAAAAGAATCTTGGAGAAGACAGTTGGGGTCACAAGGAAAGACTGGGCAAGAAAGTTGGATGATGCCCTATGGGCATATAGAACTGCATTCAAAACCCCAATTGGGAAGTCACCCTTTCAGCTAATCTATGGCAAATCCTGTCACCTTCCTGTGGAGCTCAAACATAAAGCTTTCTGGGCCACTAAGCTCCTCAACTTTGATTCTCAAGCAGTAGGAGAGAAAAGGCTATTACAACTCAACGAGTTGGATGAGTTCAGATTGGAAGCTTATGAGAATGCTAAGATATACAACAAGTGCTCCTGTACAACTCCAGGCTCAAGGTTTTTCCCGACAAACTCAAGTCCAAATGGACTGGCCCTTACTTGGTGACAAACGTTTTCCCACATGGAAGACTTGAACTCATGAATGAAGCTACAAAAGACACATTCACAGCACATGGTCACAGAGCAAAGCATTACTTGAGAGGCCCTTGGAACAAAGAGGAAAGCATCCATGAACTAAGCTAAACAAGAAGGACGTCAAGCTAATGACGGTAAAGAAGCACTTGTTGGGAGGCAACCCAACTAGAGGTAGTTTTCTTTCCTAGATGCTTCAATAAAAATTCAAGAATTCCCCTGGATTGTAACGAATTAAGTTTGGTGTTGCATACCAAAAGGACTATAAAAAGGGTGAATGAGTGATTTTAAGTTTGGTGTTCCACCTAGATTTGATGGAAAGACACTATAACCCTTTGAAGAACATCATGAGTCATGAATTCCAAAGCAATCAGGGAAATCTCTTGACAGTTGTTTAATTTTTTTTACTGGTTTGATTAATGAAAGCACAAGGTTTCATGCACATGATTAAACTTACTATGAACAGTAATAAGGGACTAAGTTTGGTGTTCTCACACCAAAGTAAGTTCAAGAAACTACAACAATTCATGCATGCTAACCATTTTCTTAAGTGCTTGGAGAACAAGCAACTTCCAATGATTATGCAGGAAAGGCATTCGGCCTCTTGAAAGAATCATACATCATCACCAAAAAAAATATAAAAGTTATAGATGATGATGACAAAAAGAAAAGTTGGAAGACACTCCCAAGAGGTTGTATTGTCACTTAATTCCTTTTGCTTTGAAATGTTCTAAATTGGAAGTCTCTATATATCTTGCTGATTAGTCTAATTAGTGCAAATTCTGATGTCTGCTAAGTGTTCAAGTATAGGTCTTGCCTCATTTTCATCTGCTTGAATATTATGCCTTGTCCTTTTGCCTTTTGGTTGAATAAGAGAAGTGTTTAAAACAAGAAGTAAAAGTCCAATGTGGTAGGAACTAGAATAGAGATCAGTGGTGGTATGTGCTTGACTAGATTAGCAAGTTCAAGAATAAAGCTGCATGATAGAATATCTCTTTTTAGTATAAACTTAAGAGCTGTTGTGAACCTTTAATAAATAATTATCCTTGGAAAAGAAAAAAATAAGCAAGAAGGAAAGAAAGAAAAGTCTAGAAGTGGCAACAAACAAATGAAAGAAACAAAGAATAAAAGCTAGACACCAATAGCTTGGACCTTACGACATATGTCTTTGGTGTCTGTGTACTGGGATCTACTTCGATGATTAGGTTCTAAGGAGTGTTTCAACACTTGGTAACTTGGGTTAACTAACCCGGGATTATCAACCAAAAGTCCATTATCAAGAGCAACCTAGTTACAAGACATTTAGTAACCCAAAGAGGTGTTGGGCATCAATGTTCTTAAGAAGAATTGTGAGCCAAGTGTTGATTGAAAAATTGAGCCGCAAGGCTGCTGCAACACTTGACATTGAGCTACAATTGAAAAAAAAAAGTTTCTAAAGCAAAGGAAAGAAAGAAAATTTTAACAATGATCAATAAGGAATAAAGGTTTCATATCAGCAACTCTAGTTAGCACTTTAAGGGGCATTTCACATCTGGAAGTTGATAATAATTAAGCTGCATTCTGTCTGCATAAAATCCCATGATCCAAACTCAATTACCTGCTAATAAGGACATATATGCTTACCTGTCTTCATTTCTTTTTCTCATGTTTTAGAGCTTGCTTGGGACAAGCAAGATTTAAGTTTGGTGTTATGATGACAAGTCATCTGATGCTAGTTACACAAGCATTTTTCACTTGTTTCATTAGGTTTTATGCACTTTCTTGAGCAATAGGTAAGCATTTGGATTGAAGTTTCATACATTTCCTAAGACAATTAAACATGTTTGTTTAGGTGCTTTCTCATAATGTTTTATGCCAATTTTACTTGATATTATGAATGATGCAAACACCTTGTGATTATAGCCAACTTGATGCAATTGTTCGATTGATTATAGGTGGGAAGGAGGCAAGAAAGAAGCAAGAATGGCCAAAGAAGGAAGAAGAGGAAGCAACGTTAGTGGCCAAGTTGGTCTACCAACGTTGCCTCAAACGTGGGGAAAGGGCGGAGCTCTGAAGGAAATGTTGGAGGGAACGTTGGCAAGCCAACGTTACACCCAACGTTGTTGATGTAATGTGCTTTCTGGAAAATGAAAAAAATGCAGTGACGCATACGCATGCAATGCGCGCACGCGTGGATAGGCGAACGTTGGCACTCCAACGTTGAGTCAAACGCTGAGGCCAACGTGCGTGATCTGAGTTTCAAAATCTTAATTTTGAAAAAGTATATCGACCCGTACACACATGCAACATGTACGCGCAAGCTGATATTTTGATAATCCACGAGCATGTGTAGGGTTTAATCAACCCCAACAAAGATCAAGAGGCCCAATCCAAGAACCTGAAGGCTCAATTGAAAGTGTATAAATAGAGAAGAATTTGATTTAGTTTAGGGGTGAGCTAGTCAGTAGGGAATTTTCAGCATAGTTAATTAGCAGATCTAAATTGTATTTTCTTTGGACATTTTTCTTTTACTTTTCTTTGTAATTTTTCATTTCTGGTTTCCTATAGCAATGATGAACTAAACCCAAACTTCATTAGGGGGAGGAGCTCTATTGTAATTATAATAAATCAATGAATCTCTTCTTCTCAATTCAATTTGGTAGCTATTGGGTATCATCTGTTTTGACTGTGAATTATTCACTCTGGAAGGGGGATTAATTCAGTGAATGTGGGTGTGAGCCTCGGAAGGGGAATCACCTTCATTAGGACTGAAGTTCTATCCATCACCACTCTCTGGATCAATACCATTCGGGATTGAGATCCTGATAGTGTGGCTTATAGATGAGAGATATGTACTTAACCTCTTCTCATGACAACTAGATCAAGGAATTGGCAAGGTTGATTGTGATTAGAGAGATTGGATTACCAAAGAATTGGGACCCAATCAGCTTCAATCTGCCATAGATCTATCAAAATTATTGAGAAAAAAGTTGAGACTTAATTGATTCATGAAGGATTATGATATCTCCAATCCCTGATGAATCATTTCTTCTGATTTTATTCACTTTAGATCTCTCTGATTAAAATTTTCAGTTAATTTGTCTTGTTATTTACTTCCCTGCACTCATTTTTCTGCTCTTTTAGTTTCTTGCACTTTAAGTTTCAGCAATTTAAGTTTCTTGCCATTTAAGTGTTAGTTAATTTACATTCTGCAGTTTAGATTCCTAGTAATTTACATTCTGTCCATCCAATTTCACTCAATTCATCAATATTCGCTTAACTAGACTAATCACTTCACTAAAATTGCTTGATTCAGTCAATCTTCGTGGGATCGACCTCACTCTTGTGAGTCTTACTACTTGATGCGACCCGGTATACTTGCCGGTGAGTTTGTACAGAATTAGATTTTTCCGTCATCAGCTTCGTCATCCATACCCTGAAAAGGAATAACCTGTAGGGGAGTGAGAACGTCGTCCTCACTTGTTCTCACTATAGGATTACAAAAATTGCTATAACAAGATACGTAAAATAAAATTATTTTTAGAGTACAGTGATCATTGCTCGTCTTATGAGTCTTTCCAAAAACCTTAGGTTCACATTCAAAATCCAGAAAATCCATTTTGAAGACTTGGTAAATTTCTCAAATATTTTAAAGCAAGACCCTTTTTGTAAGAACCGCAACGAATCAACCGGTTAATTAAGTGAATTAATTGCCCAAATTAGATTCCGAAAGGTTAGAGAGAGAATTTGAGGATTTAAAGGTGATTTTTGGACTCAGTGGGTCTTTCTGAGTCAGAAAATGTGCTTTCTACGAAAAATCGTGAAAAATTGCGAACCGGCAATTGAACCGGTTGAATCGGTTCAAGTCTGCCTGGTACCGCACGAGAAAAGTGAAAACCATCAAAAACCTTATAAAAACATTAGAAATGGAAAACCGAGCTTTAATTTTAAAGATTTGGCCCGAAGTTAGGCCAAACGGGCTAAAAACGCTAACGGGTTGGACCGGACCCAAGTTGGGCCCAAGCCCAACATATAAATACACTCAAGGTAATCACGAAATCCTTCCAGTTCTGCTCTTCAAAATTTCGGGTTTTATTAGAGTTTTGGGTTAAATGGGTTTTTGTGATTTTGGATGTTTAGGTTTGCTCTAATCCTTGCTTAGCTTTGGATTTGTGTTATCAAATCTGTTGGGAAAGGTAAAAGCTCTTAAACCCTTGTGAGATTATACTTATGTTGAACCCTAGGTTGATTTGTGGTGATTTATATGTATATAGTTTGATTATTGTGGCTTTGGGAGCTTTTGGAACTTATTTGTGCTTGTTGGAGTGGATTTGAAAGCTTGGATTGTGGTTGGAAGCTTGTTGGTGCTCATTTTGAGTTTGGGTGCATAAAGGGAATCGGCCAAGGTATGGTTTCGGTTTCCTCTATGTAGTATATAATATTCACGGACACATAGGCTAGTGACCAATAGGATAGGTTGAACTAAAATGATGGTTGGTGTGCTAAATGTTGATAAATTGATGAATGTTGAGTTGATTGTGATGAATTATAATGATATGATGATGTTGAATGATTGTATGGATTGGGAGTTGGTTCTTATGATGATTGTAGTGTTATGATTTAAGAAATGGTGGGTTTGATGGTGATTTTGATCATATGTGTTATATAGTTAATGTTGGAATTGAGAATAATGAAATGAGGAGGAAAATGTGGTGAGGTTGATGTATTATGCTATAACAGGTACATTTTGATGAAAAATGGAGCTTTGGATGGTTTGGTATGATTTGGTATGGGTATGGTGAGATAGGGTGGTAATTGTGAAGTTGGAAATTGATTTTTTGGTGAACTTTGTTCGATCATAACTTTTGCCTCGATTTTCAAAATTGATTGAAAATTGTTTAGAATTAAAGATCTTTGAAAACTCTTTGAATCAGTATAAAGATTGTGAAAATTGGAATTTTGTAAAGGAAGTTACGATCATTCAAAGTTGGTGTTAAAAATCTGAAATTTTACAAAGTTGTAGAGTTTCATGATTTCTGAATTGTGCGGGTACACACGTCTTGTTTCTCAAAAAATTTATTTGTTTTCAACTATTTTGCCTTTTTAATAAGGTTGTAAGCTTCTATAACACCATTTTAAAACATTTGGGCCTAGTTTTGAGTATTAGAACATGGGATATAAATTAAGGGCTCTAGTACATGATTTTAAGGTAAATTAGAAAACGGAGGCCTAGGTTTCTGGCGTGCTGAGAATGGTTTGACGTTAGGTGAAGGATGATTGGTATATGAGATGAGAAATGATAGACTTTTGGTATTTGGAAACTGAGTTATAAAGGGACAGTGGTTGAGATGAGTCGGAGACTCGGATTTAAGTGATGGATATATGTATGCTGAAAATACTTTTGAAAACCACTGAAATAATATTTTTACATGATATTTTGAGACGCTATGCACCTGGCGGGGACGGTGGTTAATCCCGCCTGTTGAGGTAGCGGCGGCGGCGTAAGGACGGTGTTTAATCCCGCTTACGTTGAGATGTGAGGTCTGAGGCAAGAATATCCCGCTCGCATCCCTTCGGATCTATAGGGCGAGCAGGCGCCGGTACCTGGACAGTGATCCGGGCACTATATCTCGGGGGTTCCCATATAAGAAATCCGAAGGGCGACATCTCCATGGAGATGTGTCGGGTTGGCAGTTGAACCGACAATGTGATATCACAGCCAGTAGGGCAGGCATTCATCATATGCATTTCCTATTTGCTTGTATGCTTTGTCTACTTGTAATGGTTTGCCTAATTGAATAACATGCTTACTTGCTATCTAAATTATTTGCCATATATGCTACTACTTGTGCTTTACTTGCTTTGAACATTATCTGTGTTTTCTGCTGGAATTGAGGAGGTTCGGAAGGCGGTGGCGATGGAATCGCATGGAGGATCGGTTGGTGAAGGCTGTGGGACAGCGGTGTTTGGTTAGAATAGAAATTCCTTAAGATAGATAACCTGGTTTATTTAAGTCAAGTTGGTATATTATGCTTAAATGTTTTATAATGCTTTAAGTTGAATCTTGTGATAGATATGAAGCTTAGGATTGCCTTTGGCGTCCCGGGGTCTTATATCCTATATCACTGGGAACTGTTACCATACTGAGAACCTCCGGTTCTCATACCATATTGTTGTTGTATTTTTCAGATGCAGGTCGCAACGCATCTCGGTGAGTTGCTTTGGTTGGTGACAGGAGCGGAGAATCTTGGGTCATTTTGAGTTCTTTTTGGTTTATTTTGTTTATACATCTCTCCTTTTGTATTTTGTTTTGCCTAGAGGCATGTATTTGAGAGAACAAAAATTGTATAAGCTGTTTTCACTGTATGGTTTTGTATATCAGTATATGGCTAGCCGGCTTAAACTCCGCGAGTCGTGACTAGTTCCCTATGATATTATATACTTATCTTTTGTTATATCTTCTCTGTTTCTTATGCCTTAAGCTAGTAGCTCCGTTAGTACTTTTGTGCTTCGAAATTCTGTTTTTTGAGCTATATCTTTCATCGGGCTTCTAGATTATACTATTCTTTCTATATATATATATATATATATATTATGTTTGAGTTTAGAACTGTCGTAATCTCTGATTAACCTTGGCTTTACAACGCGAGGTAAGGCTTAGGCTAATTAGGGTGTTACACTTTTCCTTTCTTGTGAAATCTGAAAAGTTTTTCCTAGGCAGTATGAATGACCAACATGTCCCAAACATAGGTTCAATTAAGTCTATACTGTAAGAGTTTGATTTTTCATACTTTTCTAGATCACAACCATGAAAGCAGTTACCTACGCGGTATAAATGATCATTCCATTCCAAGCATAGGTTTATTAAGTCTATACTGAACCAGTCAGATACTTTATACAGAACTAGAACTCAACATACCAACCATGGCCTCAAGCCCATCCAATCCAACACAGCCCCCGACCCAAACAACTCAATCATCAACCAATTCATCATAAACCAACCAATCAAACACAATCACAAATAATGTAGTTCGAACACAATCAATAGCAATTACAACAAATATAGCAGTTAGCAGTTAGCATAAGTATTCACAAAGGAAAACCAATTATAATATGCATACCCAAACAATGTCACATAAATGCAAATGATGGATGTCTGTCCTATTGGCTGTGATATCACATTGTCGGTTCAATTGGCAACCCGACACATTCCCATGGAAATGTTGCCTTTCGGCACATATAAATGGGAACCCTCTGGGATAACGTGCTCGCCACACGGTCCAGGATGTCAGTGCCTGCACACTCTTGTGATCCGAAAGAATGTGAGCGGGATACTCTGCCTCTGACCTCACATCTGCACGTAGGCGGGATTTAACCACCGTCCTTACGCGGGCGCCGCAACCTCGACAAGTGGGATTTAACCACCGTTCTTGCCAGGCGCAAGTGACTTATCAACAATCTCATCAATTTCAAAACTAGATTACTTAAACCAAAACCAATTCATTTAAACCAAAAACCAATTTCAATTTCATTCTTAAATTTGTTTCCAAAGGCTCGAAAATTGTTTCAGTTTTACTAAGTCAAAGTTTTAGAAAATACTTCAACTTTTCTTAAAACGACGTAAAGTGAAATTAGTTAATCGAACTCTACTAAAACTCTTTCAAATTTGCTTACTTAATCAAATTCCAAAACTTGATTATTTTCATCTTTAAATCAACTTTAAAAGGCATGATTCTTTTCTAAAATAATTTACATTCAAAATCTAATAATTTTCTTAATAAAAGGTTTCAAACCTAATTCATTTATCAGTAATACAATTCAAGGCATAATTCAATTTTTTTAAAATATTGTTTCAAATAAAGTCTCAGATTTTATAGAAATTTTGGTAGCATCTTCCCTAAAACTTGGACTTTGCCACCCTTTCCGGGTCCTAGCCAAACTAATCATCAATCCCCTTTCAACGGGTTCAAGACCAAATCAGTTTCCAATAAACAAAACTCAGATTTTCAGCTATCAAAGTCATTTCAAATCAAACAATCTAAAAATCTCTAATGTATCAAAATTAAACATTATTTCACCCAAACACGCAACCATATTCATCCAAGATATAATCAGACAATTCATAAAACATGCATAATCACCAAAAATATATTTCGCACAACATATCTATTTATAACAATTTTCAATTTAAATAAATTAGTTTGTATAAAAAGCCCCTACCTCGACTCGTCGAAACCATAACCCAAAAATGCATCACAAAACCTTTTCTCTTAACTGAATTCAACAGCAATCCACAGCACTCAAGCAACTTAAAAGTGACATGCAACGCTCAGAACACAACCCTACGTTACTCGGACCTCAGAGTTTATAACCAAACATAACTAAATACTGATGCAGTGTTTTCTGAAACATGAATACTTATTGAACTAAGAAAATGAAACAGCAGCGTTCACTGAACTGGCTTGGCGGCAGCCCCGGCAATCACCTTGAGCGGCAACGGCGACCAAAACTATGGCGAAGACGACTATAACAAACATGCAGCGATGAAAAGCTTCTAGAAACCCAAAAGGAACAAAAGCCAACTTAAACCGGTAGGAGATCTCAGTGGAGACAGAGGCATTTCTCAGTGACAAAAGTTTGGCCATGGCGGTGCAGCTCACAGCAGTGGCGGCGGCAACAGCAAGGCACTGACGGTGGCGACAGAAACGGCGAGGAACAGTGGATCTGATGGCAACGCGAGCTCCCTCTCTTCTTCGCGAATGGCGATGGCGTCTGGCAGCAGGGAGGATGGATGGAGGCGGCGCAAGCAATAGGACGTGGTGGCAACCTCCTTCCCGCGGTGGCTCCCTCACGAGTTCTCTCTCTCTCTGCCCGATCTCTCTTTCTCATCGGCGTTGGGTGGCAACAGCAGGACAGGCTTCATGGCGAGGACGACGGCGGCGCCAAGGACCTCGCAAAGACGACGACGGACGCGCGCCAGTGGCGGCTTCTTCTCCTCTCCTTCCTCGGCTTTTTTTCTCTCTTCCCTCCTGGTGGTGACACGACGGCGCGGCGGCAGTGACGCCCACTGGCGTCGTTCTCCTTCTCCCCTTCCCCTCTTCTGCGGGTACCTCATCCCCCTCGAGCTCCCTTCCCCGATCCGCTTTCTATTTCTTTCCTTTTCTGTGTGCGTGTGTGTGTTTGATGTTAGAAGGGAGGGGGCTGCGGCTGTTGTTGGTGTTTTAGGGGATTAGGGTTCACTTTGATAAATTTAGAGTTAGGGTTTGTGTATGGAATCAAGGTTTTTGGGAATTAATTTGAAAACTAATTGAAATCTTGAAATTACTCTAAAAATATATTATTTGTTGCATCAAATTGCTATTTGATTTTCACTCATACTCTAATTGAAAATATATCACAATATAACTAATTTTCTTTATTAACAAAACCTAAGGTATTTATTTATAAAAAAAATGTTATCATAAAAAAATCTAATTATTTTACATCTACTAAATTTATAATGTAAATATAGAAATTAATTCAATAATTAGAAAATTAGATAAAATTATAATTTAAATATCCAAACATCATTATTTTTAAATTTATAAGACTTTAAATAGTAAATAGGAAAATAATCCTCAAATTATAGAATTTGAATAAAAACCTTAATTTATTTCAAATCCAATTAATCAAAACTACCTTTAATTACCTTCAATAAAATAATTTATAAAATTAAAACTGTAAATAAATATATGTATGACTTGAAATTAGTTCGTAATAACTTTTCAAAAGTCTTGAGTCTTACAGTTCACCTCTTCGGGTTGTGTGTAGAACCATTTCTTTGCAAATACCATAACCACTACTTTATCCGAACCATTCTGTCTAGCAGTTGAACAAACCACTTAAAAATGCTTTAAGTGCTTAATCGAATCCTTTCTCAGCAAACCGTAATGTTTAAGGAGCAAATTAATCAACTCGATGTTGAGCTCAAAATTTTCATGAAAGTATAGGTAGCACACTTGGAGTGATTAGAGAGTAATATCCGAAGCTCCCATCTCCTTGAGAGTGATTCTTTTAAGTGCGTCCATGTCTTCGTTACCTATATCACTCAAAGACGCATCAGAAATACCAACAGAAGAGTATAAAGTTTCTTTGTTGTATGTAGAATTGAAGTCACGATTAGAAGGCGATAGTGAATCGGATTGCTCGTCAAGAGCCACCAACTCACTATTTACAAAAGCTAACCGACGCCGAGCTTACCTAATATGTGTCAAAGTTCTTTCAATTTCTGGATCAAAAGGGGCTAAGCTTGGATCCGGTAGTGACCGCGAGATTCAACTTAGAAAATATACGGCTCATGAAATTATTAGAAGAAAAGAGAAACTGACTAAAGGAAAGCAATCAATAACTAGCAAACTACTAGAATTAAGAGTCTAACTAAGAAAAACAACTAAAAACTAATAAAGCAAAAACTAAAAAAATCAGCAAAAAGAAGTTATTCACACTATTCACATATTAACGAAAACCAATAATCAACACACATTATAAAGTCCCTGACAATAGCACCATAAACTTCACGAGTGCTAAAGACTAATTTAGAAAATTCACTAGTTTAAAGTTTAAGATTCGTTGTAGATCTAAACCGGAATTTAACACTCTTCAAAGTTTAGTAAAATTTGTCATAAAGTTTATTCAGGAGTTTAATCCCCAATCATTTTCCTTGAACTTGCAATAAGGTGTATAATTATTGGTTATAGAATTCAGGAAAGGGTTGAGCACAAATTACAGAAATGTAAATTGATTAGAAATTAAAGAGCAATTAATAACTAAATTACAAGGAAATAAAATCAAAGAGTAAGTAAAGGGCTAACTAATCAAGTATGGAATAAAAGAGTAATAATTAAAATGATAAATTAATAACTATACTAGAAAGCTACTAAATTAAACTGGAAATGAATAAGGTAACAAACTAGTCAAAGTGAAAAATTCAAGAGCTAAAAGGTCTTGGTTAGGGTTGAGAATCAAGGATCACTATCCTTGTCATTAACTACAAGCATGGTAATTATTAAGAGTTAATTTCACTTTGTCAACCTCTATACATTGAAGAAAGTCAAGTAGGCATAATTAACCTTAATTCACAAGTTCTAACTAACTTACTAATTAAATTTAGTAAAATGCTAGCGTTAGTAAAAACAAAATCAACTAATAACTCTAAATTACCAATCAAAATTGAACATTAATGACTCAAGGTCACCTAATTTCTCAACCTCAAGTAAAGAAAATGAAAATCTATTCCATAACTAATGTAAACATGTTGTCAAACACTTTGAACGTGTATAAAAAGAAAAACATCATAAATTGTAAGAATTAACAAAAACTATAACTAACTACTAAAGAAATTAATACTAACAACTCAAATTATCATAAATAAAGTATAAAATATCAAATTCATTCGTAGAACTCAAGAATTCACATAGTTTATAAAAGTAAAAAATAAAGCAAAGTAGACTTAACAAGAAATCTAAGAAAAGTAATGTAAAAAATAAGAAAATAAGAGTAAAACTACAATTAAACAAGATTAAAATTCAAAACTAGAGATGAAATTGAAGAAAATTTAAGAAAATTTAGGGAGAAGTTGGAGCTTCTCTCAATAGAAACTATGAACTAAAACCCTATGAAAATTGAAAAATGAGTGAATGTGTTCTCATGTAGCCCCTCCTCCAACTTTTGGCTTCAAATTATCATCTTCCACCATTGTTGGGGCCCCTTGAGAGGCCCAAAACATGAATACACATGCTTTATTAATCAAGGCACATGATCCGACCTCGCGCACACGAGAATCTCGCTCAGGCAAGGAATTGGCACTCGTGCGAGGATCTTGCTAGGTGAGAGCATGTCTCTCACGCATGAATTTCGCTCAGGGGAAAAAATCTCATTTAAGCAAGCTGTCAGATAATTTCTCTTTTGAATTGCTTCTTGAATTTGCTTCTTTTGCTCAATTCTCTTTGATTCTTTGTGGTTGTTGATGCACCTTAACCTTGACATACTTAAAAAAATTTCAACCCGGCATCAAATGATATAAAAAGATATTAAAAATTAATAATTAGAAGCACAAAAAGCATAATTTTCACATACGACTACATCAGAAGCAAGATTTAAAAAACTCAATTGAAATTAAGCTAAAATTATGTAAGTTAGTTGATAAACTCCATACTTTTTAACATAACTTAGAATGCTAAAATGGAGTTTATCACAGTGTATTAAACGAATTAATATTAAATTTTATACTGTAAAAAAGATACATTGATGTCTTCGTCTGACTTATGTTACATCTGCACATGTTTTTTTTGTTTATGATACGTGTCTTATTTCTTTTGTAATATATCAATTCGTTTACATCGTAAACAAGATAAGTAATAAGTAAAAGTATAAATTGACTCCAAATTACATATTTAAGTAAATAAAAAAAATTAAAATATTTATTTAAAAAAATCTCCCAGATTAGCAAAATTCTTGAAATATTTTGACATAAATTTAATAGATAATTATTTTTTAATGTGAGACAAATATAATTTTTCAATTGGGACACATATATATTTGTATATAGTGATAAATTCAAAAAATTTTAAAAGTGAGGGCGAAATAATATAGCAAAATAATAAAAAATATTAATATTAATATATTTAGATATTTAAATCTTGGAGTATATAAGTTAATCAAGTTTCTAATGAATAAATATAATTAACACACATCTAAAAGTATATTAATTTAAAAGTATTTTTTTAGTTTAATATTTTGTTAATATTGTATGAATATTACATTTATTATTAATATTATTGCCTAATCAAGCATCTAATATCCGTTATATGGCATTTTTGTTGATTATTTTATAAGAATTACTAATTTAAAATATTCACTATCTTTTTTGGTGTTTAAATTTTCGTTAACGTCATGTGAGATGAAAGACAGAAACTTTGTACAAAAAATAAAAATTCAAATCAAACAACCTAATTCTCTTTATATATATGTAGGTATAGATAAAATAATATTTTTTTTCTTAAGCAAATATTTAAATAATTTTTGGATATTTAATATATTTTGATTTTAGATAATTAAATAATTACATTATTGTTAGTTATTATTATTATTTGTTTTAAATTAATATAAGACAATAATTTTTATTATTGTATTAATATCTAATAACATAAATATTTTTACACATGATTTTTTTTAAGTGTGAGACAAATAAATTATTATAATAGAAACAATTATTTACACACACATATATATTATTAATTTTTTAAAAACTCAATGAGAATAATTATCGCCACACAAATATATATAGATCCGTTTCTATTTGTACATATATTTTTATTTATATATTTTTTTAAAATTTTAGTGGGGATATTTGATCCCACAAATTATAAAGTAGATTTGTCTCAGATTACAAAACGATTACAGTGTGAACCTTGTTAAGGCTACGTACTAGCCTATTCAGCTTTTCAAATGTAGCTTAAAAATAGTGTAGCTGAATGAGTGTTTTTCTTGTAGTATTTGTTTACCGAGACAGGACATTGAGACAGAGATACTGAGACATAAATTGTGTTTGACAAAAGAGATATAGACAGAAATATTGTGTCTAGAATTCTTAATAGTATATTCTGTGTCTATCCTAACAGAAAGAACACAGAAACACTAATAAAAAATATATTTTATTTTTTATTTTTTTATTATTTTATGTCTTTTGAATATTTTAAAAAAAATAAAAAATAATAAACATAATAAAAATTAATAAACATAATAAAAATCTAATTTTCGATTTTTATCCTTTTTTTATTTTACAAAATTTAATAAATAAAAATATTTAAAACAAAAATAAAAACAAAGATGCAAACTGAATACATTCTAAATTTTTAATATATTTGTTTATATTTATTAAAAAATTAAATTTCTTGCTAATAATAATCTTATGATGTAAACATAAATCAATAAGTTTGAAGATTATAGATAAGACTAGTCCTCTGCGGGTCCAGTAATAGTTTTCACCTGAAAGGCTGAAACCCAAGAAAACCGTCAAATCAAGTTAGGCTTAGCCCATAGAACGACACACATCTCGATTTCACACTTTGACTTTAGCCTCCTGCCCCCGACATTGTCAATAAAGATTTATCGAATTTTTTTAATTAGAACCACAAAAAAATGTCGCCTAACCATTGTTTGATGGGAGTTATGAACATTAATTGTTGGCTCGCTAATCTCAATACTATACAAGTGTGGGAATGGTGTGATTTTCATTGTTATGAAATTGAAATGATTTATCCAAATATATATCAAGCAGATGCAATTATGCAAGTGAAAATTAATAACATAAATTAGGTTGGGATATGATGGAATTCCACTTGGTGAAATCAAGCAAAAGTGACACATCCGCTGAAAATGGTGCAAGGATTGACAACATGACAAAGAAAGCCAAAATAGCGTTTCATTTTTAATATTTTATTTTCAAAAATTTGTACAAGAAATTAAAAGAATAAATTGTATTATTTTATTATTTTATTTTCAAAATTTTAAAAATAAAAGTATTAAAAATATAAATAATAAATTAAAATGCATACCATAAACAAGTTTCCTTTGTTTTAAAAATATAAAGGGCACACAGTAAATTGATTTATTTATGAGTTGGGGGAAGAATCGTGTTGGAGTACCGAAGTGCAAATTCAAATTCCAACACGGCGCCATGTGTTGCTGACTTGGACTTGGACCCACCAAATCAAAATCTTGTCCCTAGGTGGCTAGTACTGGCTACCATTAACATAGTCATCTATTTTATTCTATTTTTCGAAAATTCTAGAGATTAACTTTGTTTTTGTCAACCCTGATCAAAGTTGTATTTTTACATATACAGATAACGATGTGAATAAGTATATCTTACGTATACACAAATCATATAGGCGATTTATTTCTTCTAATATGTAATCAACAAATTTATTTTAACTAATATGTAGTTTATTTTTCTCTTAGAAAATTTACTTTGTATAACATGACGTACAGAATTGTATTATTTCTTGAATTAATTAGTTTTAAAACATATTATATACTTTTCTGTTTGTTACCCTTTAGCTTGAATGGCAATTGAAATTTTTTCAGTTGTTAACTAAGATTTGTGTATTTAAAAATTCTGCATGAGGTAGGATTTAAACAAAAGACTTGAGAGATAGAAAGCAAGGTAACTTAACTACCATTAGGTCATACTACATCTAATTATATATTATGTTTTCTTTTCATTCAATTGTAAAAAAATTATTAAAATAAATATTAAATTTGATTAAACATCTATAAAAATAAACAAAAATATTTTTATTAATTATAAATTATTTATTTTTTTAATTTATAGGTGTTTAATAAAATTTAATATTTTGTTTTAATGATCTTATATAATTAAAAAACATTAT
Organism: Arachis duranensis; assembly: GCF_000817695.3. Lineage (NCBI taxonomy): Eukaryota > Viridiplantae > Streptophyta > Magnoliopsida > Fabales > Fabaceae > Arachis > Arachis duranensis. Next base: position 34,385,072 of record NC_029777.3, read on the forward strand.
TTAAGAAAGAATGAATATAAAATAAAAATAAAAATTAAATAAGTATGGAAATAATATTTAATTAAATAGTTTAAATTAAATAAACATCTTAAAATATAATTATAGTTTAGTATAAATATTAAAATATCTTTCAAACTTAAAAAATATCATTAACTAAAACGATATGATCCTATCAAAATATACTAATAAAACTAAAATAAAACATAGAATTACAAGTCATCATCTAGATTTTTAATGATACAAAAAATTAAACAATTCTGGTTCCAATGAATCGGAATAGAAATTAAAACTCTATATTGGCTTACCTATGTCTCATAACCCTCTGGAAGTTTGATAATAAAAGAATGAGTATTGGCTACTCTTGCAGCTTATTCAATGTCAACTTGGTCAGCATTAGATCTTCCTGACAGTATGTTTTCTCTAATTGTTGTCGCAAACAAAGTTGGTTTTTGGCTCACTAGTCCTATTTGCTGTCTCAACCATTTTAGCTTCAAACTCTTAACATTATTCTTACCTAGCAAAACTTTTCCTACACATAATTTCTTCAATTACTTAGTGTCACATAACATATCATACCATATCATATGCCCTTTAATTAATATGCATAACTTTAGTTCCAGATTTTTTAACAAGCAAGTAAACTACATACTAAACAAAAATAGTTTTTAGCAAAGAAGAGCTTCTTGGCTTTTAGTAGAGAGCTTGACCAAAGTAATTGTGTGAATGGCTCCAATGACAGCTATCAAAGGAACTACAACGAGAGTGACCAGTGCTAATTACCACATAGCATTGAATCCCATAGCAAACCCAGAAACAAATGTGCCAAAGTAGTGAAAAAATTATCCATGTCTTACTAATAATGAATACAGAAAAACTCAATCTCTTAAACTCAATAATTACGTCAGTTGTCCAACTAAATAATTGCATGACAATAAACATGAAGTTAAGAACAATGAAAAATGAATAAAGATTAACAGTTTTTAACCCAATTTTAACAAAGCTTATCACAATGATTAACAACAACAAAAAGCACTGAAGGAACAGCGAATCAGTAACATAGGCAGTGCAAATTTAAAATTTAAAAGTTATCAATTTAAAATTTATCATCAAATACAATCAGTAAGCAAAGTCAATTAACCAAGTACTGACTGAGCATTCTGTTCTGATTATGTGATTGAGAAGTAACAAATTCAGCAAAAAATTCAAGTTACAGCAACAAATTTAACAAATCCTAGTAAAGTTCCGATATACACCAACATTTAGATCAGCAACAAGACAAATTTATTGATTAGCAATTTAGCAACATGTAAAAATACAGGGAGAAGGAAAACCTGAAAAAGAGAGAACATGAAAGCGATGGTTCGATGAAGCAAGAGTCAACACCACGAGTTGCTTTTGTCGCTACTGACAAGATAGACAAACCACAAGATGCCAGTGACTGAGACGAGACTCGAGTGAGGCTGGGAGGCAGAATCGAGCAGAGACAACTACAGACGATGAGCAACAACAAACACGCACAGCTCGAGCACTCACTAGCGGAGGGAGGTGCGAGCAGCCGGGCACAGAGGAGAGAGGCGAGATGCAAGTAGACGACAAGGAGGACCCGACAAGAGGCCTGAGAGCACAAAAATGAAAGTTTTTCAATGCGACAGATGGCGGCAGCAGTCTCTCACTCAGACAGACAGCGACAACAATGGGTGAAGGCTAGGGTTTGCTTTCTTTGGTGGATGCTAGGGCAGTTTGCTAAAGGAAGGAGTTGGGGAAGGGGGTATAACGCGTGAAATCCCTTTTTCCCTTTCAAGGAAGGAAATGAAGTCATTTTTTGTAAACCGGCCGGTTTCTGGCCGGTTCAGTGATTCACAAGCGGTTTTTGATTGGGCAGTTTTACACACTGGACCAGACTGTTTTCTTCGTCGATTTTTGGTTGAACCGGTTTGACAGGCTGGTCCGGTCTAATTTTTCGAAAAATTGGTAAATAGTCTTTTCGGCCCCTGACCTTTTACCTGAGGGACAACGCGCACCTTGATCTTCTTGAAATCTCATCTAGGTTTCCATCCATGAAAAGAAATGTACAAATTGACCCTTGTCACTAGATGCCAAAGGGTTGCCCATGTGATGTGTCTGTTGATATTTGATGTGTCATGCCACAGTGCCAAGTGGCAGAACAAAATTGTTAATGGGACTAAAAGCCCCTCCTTGGATCCCAAACATCGTCGCTTAGCCTAGCTGTATTTACATTAATCTCCTTCATCTCCTCACTCATTTACAGAAAAGTCCTAACATATCTTCTTCTACCATTGTTTCCCTCCAAAGGTTAGGGAACACATTACAACTGTTGGCCTGGTTACGAGTTGTTGAGGAACATTAAGAAGGTTTTGACGGTGGCGTCGTAGCACATGTGAAAGGTTAGTTCCCCTGTTTAGTTTTCTCTGCTTTGAGTTGATAATGAACTTCTTTGGTATGCATGTTGATAAACCACTATTTTATGGTTTATATTATGCTCAATTGAGTGGTTTTTATCAACTCTTTACTCACTTATTCATACAATTCGCATGTTTTACATTTTCCTTCCTAATTATGTGTTTTGATTGAAAACATGCTTCTTTAGCCTTAAGTTCCCTATATTTAATCCTCTCTTATTACCATTAGATGCCTTGATATGTGTGTTAAGTGTTTTCAGATATTATAAGGCAAGAATGGCTTGGAGGATGGGAAGGAAGCATGCAAAAGTGGAAGAAATACAAGAAGTTAAAGAAGTTGTTAAGCTGTCCAGCCTGACCTCTTCGCACTCAAACGGCTATAACTTTAGCTACAGAGGTCTAAACGACGCGTTTCCAGTTGCGTTGGAAAGCTAACGTCCGGGGCTTCGATTTGATATATAATTTGCAATAACTGCCCTGATGCCAGGTGATGCGAATGCGTGAGTCACGCGGACGCGTGACCTGGCAGGAACGCAACCCGCGCGGCCGCGTGAGCCATGCGGCCGCGTCACTTTTCCGCGACCTGTACGGACTAGAAAGCGCTGGAAGTGACTTCTGGGCTGTTTCCGACCCAGTTTTTGGCCCAGAGAACACAGATTAGAGGCTATAAAGTGGGGGAATGCATCCATTCATGATCATGCTATTCATAATTCTCTTTTTATTATTTTAGATGTAGTTTTCAGAGAGAGATGTTCTCTCCTCTCTCTTAGGATTAGGATTTAGGACTTCTCTTAGTTTTAGGAGTGACTCTCAATCCCAGGTTCAATATCCTTTTACTCTGTGAACTCATTGTTGATTGAAAATTGGATTTCTTCATTTCATTAATTCATATTCCAATAACTCTAGCCTTTCCCAAGGAAAGACTAGGACTTGAGGATTCGAATTAATTCATCCACTTAACTTACCTTCATAGTTAAAGGTTAACAAGGTGGGAGAAAAATCCAATTCTCATCACAATTGATAAGGATAACTAAGATAGGACTTCCAGTTCTTATACCTTGCCAAGAGTTTATTTTACAGTTATTTATTTATTTTTATTGCTTTGAAAATATACTTGTGCCCATTGCCCAAATTCCAAAAACCCCAATTTTACCTTTTTCATAGTCAATAATAAGAACATACCTCCCTGCAATTCCTTGAGAAGACGACCCGAGATTTAAATACTCAGTTAACAATTTTTAAAGGGGTTTGTTACTTGTGACAACCAAAATATTTGCATGAAGGGATTTCTGTTAGTTTAGAAGCTGTATCTAAAACGCGAATATTTTTAATAATTCTTTACTAGAAAAAATCTTAACGTCACATGTCTTAGAAGAATGAACTGCTTGGATGAACTGGGTCTCATTCTTTATACTAAATCTGAGTTAGTCCATGTGCTGTGATACAATAGATCACTATTTTTTATCAAGGTTCATTAATTTCATGTTTTCATAAAAAAAGTTAATATTCAAGTTATTGATACAATGTAGTGTTTTTAATTCTAGTTTTTCTAGCTGTTGTCGATGTGTAATGTACGTTAGGGAAAAATTTTAATGATTTATGTTTAAAATATTGCAGATGTCTGTGTTTGTGGTTCTTATGTTTAACCATGTGATGCGAGCCAAACGTTAGTTTAGAATTTCTCAAAAAGAATTGCTTCGTTAGTAGTATAGTTCATCCGAATCAAAGTTTAATTTTGTTTGTCACAAACCCAAATCAATAATAATAAGGAGTTTTAAATCCCATGTCATTCTCCCACTGAATTGCAGTGAGGTGTACACATCATTGGCTATTAAGAAAGGCAGATGATAACGATAAGCAAGAATTTAAAAGACAAAAAAGTAAAAAAAAAAGGCAATTAAACTCAAAGCAATTAATCAAAGGAACGAAAATTCAAATGGCAAAAAAGGATCTTGATAAGGGTTGAGAGTCAAGATTTTCTATCTTAGTTATTAACTATAAACATGGCAATGATGAAGAGTTAATCCCACTTAGTCAACTCTAACATTGAGGGTAAGTCAAATAGGCATAATTGATCTTAATCCACAAATCCTAACCAACTCGCTAATTAGCTTAGTGAAAGACTAGTGTTAGTAGAAACAAAATCAACTAATAACACTAAATTACCAATCAATATTAGACATCAATGACTCAAGGTCACCTAAGTCCTCAATCCCAAGCCAAGAATGTAAAATCTACTATATAATTGAAAGAGGCATTTTATCAAATACTTGGAAGGCATAAAAGGAAAACATCATAAATTGCATACCAAACACAAGAAAGCAATAACACCAATCCAATTAAGCATCAATAACATAAAAAACATCAAAATTGCATTAAAGGAAACAAAAATTCACAAGAATTTATAAAACTAAAATAGCATAAAACAAGAAACTTACAGCAAAAACTAAGTGAATTAAGATGATAGAACAAGGAAATATAAAGAAAACTAAACTAAAACAAGATTAAAACCTAAATCTAAGGAGAAATTAAACTAAGAAACCCTAAATTCTAGAAAGAAGTTGGAGCTTCACTCTCTAAAATTGTCCTAAAAAATAATAAGAAAATATAAACTAAGACTACTTAGTTCATCCCCCTTCAATCCTTCATAGCACCAGAAATGAGTTGGATTGGGTCCAAAACAGACTAAAAATCATGGACCACGTGCATTTTTAAATGAGGCATGCATTCAGATGCATGTGTACACACCATTGTGTGCATGTGCACACTTAAACTCAATGTCCATTTTGAAGTCCCAGATGTTAGCTTTCTAATGCCACTGGAATCGCCTCATTTGGACCTCTGTAGCTCAAGTTATGATCAATTTAGTACGAAAAAGTCAAAATTGACGGCTTTGCAATTTCTTTATTTATTCGTGAATTCTTTCACTTTATATGCTTTTTCTCCATGTCCTCAAGTCATTCTTAGGTTCAAAACCTTAAATCACTCAAACAAACATATCAAGATAACGAATGGAAGAAAAGTGAATTAAAATTGTCAATTCTAAACATAAAAAACATGTTTTTCACAATTAAGCACAATTAGGAAGAGATTCACAAAAACATGTAATTTCAAAGAATAAATGAAAGGTAAGTTGATAAAATCCACTCTTTTCAAGCCAAAAATAATCATAAAATATGGATTTATCAATTCTTCTACACTTAAATAAGAGCATGTCCTCATGCTAAGCATTAGGAAAGACAAGATCAAGGGATGTCACACTTATTAAAAGTAAACTATCTATGTATATTCTATCTATTTCTAACTATATTTCTACTTGTATCTATTTATATATACTTAATCAAAATAAATCAATTTCTAAGAAAACATACAAACATAGATGGCTGAAGCAATATAGCAAACAATGTAGTCTCATGAATCAATTTGAGTTCTAAAAGATATACTAACTTGCAAGATAATAGATGATAAAAGGTAGAAACATAGAATTGAGTAATTGAACCCTTCATCGGATATATATACTCTCTAATTGCTCAAGTATATAGGGGGTATTCACTCAATTGTCTTCTAATCTTGCTTTCCAAGACTTGTTTCTCATCTAACAATCAACAATTATTCAATGTATGCATACAAATATCATGAGGACTTTTCAAAGGTTGTAATGGGGATATGGTAAAGGCAAGATTGTATATGGCTGGTCAAGTTAGCTAGAATTTGAATATTTGATTAACTTAAACTCCCACCTAACATATAACAACCTATGCAACTCTAGTGCAAAACCTAGCTACCCATTATTCACTTTTTTCACACACTCATGCATTCGTTTCAATTGACATAACATATGCATTTATTTTCATACTTTTCTTTTGGAGTAACCTTTGTCCCCTTTTATTATTTTCTCTTTTCTTTTTTTTCCTTATTTTTTCTTTTGAAACATAATATATTTTTTTTTCAAAAGATAAATGCATATGGTTTAAACATTTAATGCATGAATATTTACTCAATTTCCAAAATTTCAATGAACACCCAAAATATACTTTTATCTTCTACCGATATTCCTAAACTCTCCCACACTTAGATGATACACACTTACTAGCCTAAGCTAATCAAAGATGCAAATCAAGGACATCTATGGTTTTTTGCTTAGGGTTATAATGTACTAATATTAGGAACAAAAGTGGTTGATAAGGTTCAAAAGTGGTTAACAAGGGTAGATAAAAGGGTGAGGCTATATGGATATGTGAGCTTTAAATGAAATAACAGCCTCAATCATATAAATGCATTCATACATAGAATAATGGACATAAAGAATCAAACAAGTCAAAGATTATAATCATAGAATAAGAATAACACACAAGAATAAAGATAGTGGTTAATATGATGTATCCACACATTAAAGGTCAAATCTCACTTGGTTGTGTGTTCTAGCTCTCATCTATGCTCCACGATATTTTTCAAGCAAGTTCAATAATTTTTTTATGACTCAAATCAATTGGATGCCCTATAAGGAAATTATCTTGGAAATTAATTATTTTGACTAAGCTTATTATATGTATATGTATGTATGATGTGGTTGGATGAAAATAAAAAATCCTAAGTTCTTTTTCCTATTCTCTACCAATCTAAATCGTCATATGCATATAGGAAACTAAGCTAGGTCCAATTATCACATCATCTAATCACAACTAAGAACTAAAAGCTATATATATACAAACAATATTAAATAATGATAAAAAAATGAAAATAAACTCTAAAATATATACAGACCAAGCAAAAATACAACCACTGAATTTTAAAAGACATAGTAATAAAAAAATAAAATATGTAAGTGTTTGAAAAAACGTCCTTACAACCAAAATTTCCACTCTAAGCATCCCCTACACTTGAATTTCGCATGGTCCTCTGTGCTCTTACAACAATTAGGATGTATGGAGACTTTACGGATTGCCACCTTCACTTGGTGGATCATCTGACTGCTGCTACTGAGAAAGAGTTTTCTCCGTTTCTATCCATTGTGGCATTTTCAAAAGACTACTGCTCTCACACAGACTCTGGGAGAGATGACCAACATACTGAAGCAGCTATAGCTGAATCAACAACAACCTCAGCCTCCTCTATAATAACAGTGTCAATAGTTGGCCCCTCAGAGAGTGTGCAAAATATGTGCATGCTATTTTCATTACACTGATGAATTTCAGTAGCTCCAACAAGAAGACACCACCTTGGCAGCTATCCATAACTTCTATGACCATCTGAATCAAGGATACTATCAGCAAGGCGGTAATTATAACCAAGGTGGGAACTACAATCAAAGTTGGCAGGACAACTCCAACCAGGGATGGAGGGATAAATCCAACCAAGGATGGAGAGGTAACTCCAACCAAGGATGGAGGGACAACTATAACCAAGGGGGCAGAGACAATGGTGGAAATTAGAGGTGGAACAACAACAGCAATCAGCAGAACCGGTATCAACAGAACCAAAACCAGCCTTACCGAGCACCTCACCAAAGGCAAGCCCAGGGACCTCAAAACAACCAACAGCAAGCCCCTCAAATTACTTACCCCCCTTCCTCTTCCAATGACGAGGTTCTTCACTCTATTGAGCAAAGACAAAAGACCATGGAGAACACACTTAACTCTACCTTAAACGGTTTGAACTCTACTTTACAAGCTCTCATCTCCCCGGATGGAATCATTGACTACCCTCAACAATCAACCTGCAAGCTCCAGTGCACTTCCTTCTCAACCTTTACCTAATCTCAAGGGTGAAATCAATGCCATTACTTTGAGGTCCGGGACTACATTGCAAGAGAGGGGTTTTGAGGAGCCGAGCTCAAAAGAAGACATTCCAGTTGAAAACACTGTTGAGGTAGAGGATGTTGAAGAAGAGGATGAAGTACAAGATGTGGTTGAAGAAGAAGTGGCTCAACCAAAGAATGGAGTACCAAGGGACGCAGAAGCTACAAGAGACGCCATTCCTATTCCATTTCCACACCTTGCTAGGAAGCCTAGAAAGCAAATAGAGCTAGACCCTAAGATGGTAGAGATCTTCAAAAAGGTTGAGGTAACCATTCCCCTTTTTGATGCTATTCACCAGGTACCTAAATATGCTAAGTTTCTAAAATATCTATGCATGCATAAAGATAAAATACATGATTTAGAAACTATTCCTCTAGGTAGCTCTATTTCTGCTTTAATGGGTGCCATACCGGAAAAATGTGGGGATCCGGGTCCATGCATAGTTACTTGTACTATTGATGGTGTACAATTTTTTGACTGCATGTGTGATTTAGGTGCGTGTGTGAGTATTATGCCATTATCTGTATATGATGCTTTGAGGCTCCCTCCCTTAAAAAGGTCGGTAGCACGTTTTGTTTTGGCAGATAAAAGCATAATCTCGGTGGTTGGAATTGCTGAGGACGTGCTAGTGAGCATTAAGGGGCAAACATTCTCTATTGACTTCTACATTTTGGAGATGCCCCCTAATGACTCAGGAAGACCATCATCCATGCTGCTTGGAAGGCCATTTCTGAAGACTTCAAGGTTCAAATTGGATGCCTTCTTAGGAACTTACTCTTTTGAGATAGATGGTAGAACAGTGAGCTTCAATCTGGATGAAGCTATGAAGCACCCACCAGAAGATCACTCCATCTTCTAGTATGACATTATTGATGAGACTGTGGCTAAAGTTCATCAAGAAGAAGTAGAAGAGATGCACATGGAGCAAGGTGCAAGTGTGGGGAAACCCTCTGAGCTTACTGAAGATACCTTGCCACCACAAATAGCTCCAGATGATAAAGTGCCTAGCCATGAGCAGAAAATGGAGTTGAAGCCCCTTCTATCCCACCTCAAGTATGCTTACCTTGAGGATAATTAGAAGCTCCCAGTTATCATTGCAAGGGAACTCACTTTCTAACAAGAGGAGCAGTTGCTTAATGTGCTGAGAAGACACAAGAAAGCCATTGGGTGGAGCTTGGCGGATATAGTAGGCATTAGCCCCCAAGTCTGTGAACACCGTATATTTTTAGAAGAGGGAACAAGGCCTGTCCATCAACCTCAAAGGTGGTTGAACCCCACTGTTCTAGAGGTCGTCAAGAAGGAAGTGACCAGACTGCTTGAAGCTGACATCATCTATCCAATCTCGAATAGTGAATGGGTCAGCCCAGTACAGGTGGTACAAAAGAAATCTGGCATCACAACAGTGAAGAATGAGCATGGGAAACTCATTGCAACTACGGTGCAGAACTCTTGGATGGTGTGCATTGATTATAGGCGTCTCAACCAGGCAACCTGCAAGGATCACTACCCACTGCCTTTCATCGATCAGATGCTTAATCGCCTGTCAGGTAAATCACACTACTGTTTTCTAGATGGTTACACTGGCTATTTTCAAATTCATATAGCTCCTGAAGATCAGGAGAAAACTACTTTTACATGCCCCTTTGGAACGTATGCATATAAAAGAATGCCTTTTGGCTTATGTAATGCACCGGCTACGTTCCAAAGATGCATGATGAGCATTTTCTCAGATCTTCTTGAGAACTGTATGGAAGTTTTCATGGATGACTTTAGTGTGTATGGTAATTCGTTTAGCCTCTGGTTGGATAGTTTATCTAGAGTATTAGATAGGTGTGTTAGTTCAAACCTTGTATTGAATTTTGGAAAATGTCATTTTATGGTAAAACAAGGTATTGTTCTAGGACACGTTGTTTCTAATACTAGTATTTCAGTTGATCCAGCAAAGGTAGATGTCATTTCTGGTTTAGCTTACCCCTCCTCCGTGAGGGAAGTCCACTCGTTTTTTGGTCATGCAGGTTTCTACCGGCGATTTATTAAGGACTTCAGTAAGGTAGCACTGGTTTTATCCCGAGTGCTGTAGAAGGATGTTGAGTTCGAGCTGAGTGCAGACTGCATGGAGGCGTTTGATAAGCTAAAGATCACCTTGACCTAAGCCGCTATTGTCAGAGGGCTGATCGGGGTAAAACTTGTCTCTCAAAAAATTCCCATTCGGCAAGTGTACCGAATTTGTTGTCAAGTAAAAACTCACAATAGAGTGAGGTCGAATCCCACAGGGATTGATTGATTAAGCAACTTTAATTAGAGGAATGATCTAGTTGAGCGAATCCATGAATAGAGTTGATAATTGCAGAAATTAAAATGGCGAGAAAGTAAATGACTGAAAGTAAATAGCAGAATTGTAAATGGGAATGGGGGAATTGCTCATAAAAATAAATTGCAGAAAATAAAGAGAATGGGTAAGATCAGAAATGGGGAGTTCATTGGGCTTAGGAGATGTTGCATTCTCCGGATCAATTTCATTTTCATCTCTTCCTCAATCAATGCACTCATTGATCTCCTTGGCAATCTTAAGTGATTGAACAACAATTTCTTGTGGTTCAATCTCTCAAATCTTGATCAATAGCCAATTCCTTGGTCAATTGCTCATGAGAAGAGATGAAGTGTGGTCACTGATTATACCACATGCACTTCCCAAATCCAATGCTTAGAGGGTTATAGCCACATACCCATCTACACTCAATTTGGTCCAGCATGAGAAAGCATTTCTAGCTAATCTCTTCATTCCTCTTTCAAGGATCCGAAGAGATCCATGTTTGAATAGCTTCTTTTCCAAGATAACTATCCAATTGGATGAAGATCGAAAGCTTTCAAGTAAAATCAAAAGGAAAGATAGAAGAAGAATAAGAAAATTACTATTGATCTATCAAATTACAATAGAGCTCCCTAACCCAATGAAAGGGTTTTAGTTGTTCAAAGCTCTAGAAATCAAAATTAAAGATGGAGAATACATGATAAAGCTAGAAGTACAAAGAAAGTAAATACAAAGAGTAGTTCTCTGTCCTAGCTCCTTCCAAGAGCTCCTCTCTCTTTCAAGACTACTCCTATATATACTACTCTTCTCAGCTTCTAGTTAGCTCTTCAAGTCTTGGGCCTCTGGATCTTTGAGCTTAAAGCAGTTCCTTTCTTCAATTGGGCTTGGCTTACTTGCAGAGAGAAAGTGTGAAGTGGGCAGAGACTTTAGCTCAAGACGTTAGGGGTGTTTAACATTTTGTGAAAATACAAGTTCGAGAACATTAGTGACACTTAACATTGTCACTAACGTTGCCATGCACCCCTTTGCCTCACTTCAAAGCCCACGTTAACTGGGTTAACGTGGCTTTTAACGTTTCCTTGTTAGCCTTCGAGAACGTTAGTGACACTCAACATTGTCACTAACGTTCAAGTGTGCCCATTCTTGTTTCACGTTAAAGCTCATGTTAACTAGGTTAACGTGGCTTCTAACGTGGCTTTTGCCAACCTTCGAGAACGTTAGTGACACTCAACATTGTCACTAACGTTCAAGTGTGCCCCTAGGTCTCACGTTAGAGTCCACGTTAACTAGGTTAACATGGCTTCTAACGTGGCCATTCTTAGCCATCCCAACGTTAGTGACAATATTGAGTGTCACTAACGTTGGCTCATTCTTCATTCCTCATCGTTAGCTTCCATGTTAACCAAGTTAACGTGGAAGTTAACGTGGCTCTTGGGGGTTATGTGGTTGCTCCAACATTAGTGACAATGTTGAGTGTCACTAACGTTGTCGACAACTCTCCATCTCTTACGTTAGCTCCCACGTTAACCAAGTTAACGTGGGAGTTAACGTGGCTCTTTGCACCTTAGGCCAACGTTAGTGACAATGTTGAGTGTCACTAACATTGGCTTCTCTTCCCCCTTTAATGTTAGAGGCCACGTTAACTAGGTTAACATGGCTTCTAACGTGGCCATTTGTGAGTAATTGCCAATGTTAGTGACAATGTTAAGTGTCACTAACGTTGGCTCAACTTCTCTTCTCCACGTTAGAGTTTACGTTAACTTAGTTAACGT
>NC_029777.3:34398235-34404054 GCF_000817695.3 Arachis duranensis
TGCACTTCCACATTATGAACTCTACTCTGGTCTTTCAAAACATAAACATTCTCTCTTCATTTGATTCTAAGGACAAACATACAATAAGTAAAGATACGAATGCAGTAACATAAAGGCTAGCAAGCATTGACTTCTTAATCATAAAATTCAGAATGCATAATTGAAAGTTGTCTAGCTAATATGGAGGCATGTCCTATTTCATACAAGATCCTCCTTATTGATAATATAAACTAAAAAAAACAAGAAAGGAGCTCCACCACCTTTTACTCATGTGGTTGCTCATGCTCCCCTCCATGCTTGTCCTCTTGGTGCTTTTCTTGAGTGCTTGTGCTCCCACTCCCTTTGCTTTTTCCAAGTAGTTTCTTCCAGAAGCCAGCATCTTCCATTTTTTTCTTCAGAGTTTCCTTCTGCTGTTTCACCTTCCCTTCTTCTCGTTCAACAAACTCTTTTTGGACCTCCTCATATGTGGGAATGGCATAATGTAGGTGGTGCATATTATCAGACATATAGCTCAATCTGGCTTGAGTGTTTACACTGAATTCCTCTCTATGCAACTGCCTTCCTTTATTCAGCACGCTAAACTCATTAAATGATTTCATCTGAGCTAATTGCCACTGGTTGAGCTCTTAAAGGCGTTTGTCTTGATGCTCTTGCCTCTCTGTTACTTGGTGTAGGACTTGAGTGAGTTGTGAATATTGCTCCTGTTGCTGCTCCATGTGTTGTTTCTGCCACTCTTCTTGTTGCTTCATCCATTTGGAATGCATGGCAAGTATTTGCTCTTGTCCCTCCATATTTTTCATCTCCAAATCCTCAATGGCATGTAAGATATGACTCATATTGAGGTTGGCTGGGTTGTGTTGCTCTTCTTGTTGGTAATCTTCCTAATGATACTCCTCTTGTTAAATTTCTTCCTGGGCTCTGTGCCTTCCTATATGTGGCCTTCTTAGTTGTTGAGCAAGTGATGTGTGGACCATGCGTTCACGTGTGACCGGCTTCCCTGGGTTCACCCAGTCTGGACTGCTGTCCTCAAATACTACCTTAGCCTTGTTGCATAAGCGGAGAATTGTGCTGGGGTACCAAAGCCTGGCACCCGAATTAACTTTCTCAGCCGACTCTTGAATCCCTTTGGCAATAAGCTCATGCACATTGATTTCCCCACCTAGTACTAAGCATTGCACCATAGTGGCTCGGTTGATGTTAACTTCTGAATTATTAGCAGCCGGTAAGATGGACCTTCTTACGAGCTCGAACCACCCCTTGGCCTCAGGGTGAAGGTCTCCCTTTTTTATGAATTTTGGTCTCCCATCTGAGTACCTCTCCCAATCAGCTGCTATCACACAGATATCTGACGCTATCTCTGAGAGCTCATCCTTATCAGGGCTGCTACTTATCCTTGACTTATAACTCTCCTCGTCAAAATGAGGGAATTTCAATTGAAGAGCTCTTATTATGGCACTTGGGCTGAAGTCGACCTCCCTTCCTCTCACATAGCTTTTGTAAGTTGGGGCTTTGGTCTTCTCCTCTCTAACTACATTTGCATAAAACCCTTTGATGAGGTTGCCATTGATCTTACCCTCTGGACTGGTGAGCAATTGCCACCCTCTCAGTTCGATTTTCCTCAAAATCTGTGGTGATTCATTGGCATTGATTTGGAAGATTAACTCGGGAAATATCTTTCTGGCCCTTATCTGCTCGAATTCTCATTCATGAAAGGCAGTTTTGAATCTCTTCTCGTCAAAGGGAACACTCTCCATGGGTTCCTTTCTCTTTTGCCTCTTTGAGCTTGATGATGCCATGACTTGAGTTATTGTTTTGAGGTGGGTTGAGGCTTCGGATAGATAAAGAGTGGGTTGGTTAAAACAATGCGTGATGAAGGGTTTAGTGTGCCAACAGAAGTATAGAGAGTGGGGGTTTGAATGTAAGGAGTGAGCGTGCACTAAGGTTCACTTATATAGGAGAAATCATGAGTGCATGAAGGGTGTGGATTGCACGAATGTTTCCTTGATGGACGGATGGGGTTGTATACGAAGAGAGGACAAGGATCATCACTTGATGGGGAATGTTGGTTCGGTCTTCAAGATTCTTCTTCTTTCAATGTTGCATGGCAACATTTCCCATGCCTTCCTTGTTGGGACAAGTGTAAAGTTCTCTTCGCTAAGTGGCCGAGCCTCCCCCATTAAACTGTCTAATCAATCCTCATCAATGCTCCTGCTTCTTCCCTATAAAGATAAAATGAGAAAAGTAACAAAAGATATTAAAATAACATAAGAACCTTACGGCTAACATTAATGAAAGGGGAGGAAGATTTGATTGTTTATTTATGAATTCCAACTAACTAACTAGCTGTGTATCTTTATATGCACATTGGTGGCACCATAGGGTGACACCAAACTTAGTTTGGAGCACTGTGATGAAAGGTTGTGTTCAAAGCTTTAAGAAGAATGCTTTGAACACCAAACTTGTTCTTCACTATATTCTGCATATAAAAATTTCACACGTGTTCGTCAAGTTTTGGTTGGAATTCATGAATTTTGATTTATTCAATAACTTCTGAAAGCATGTAAAACATGGGTTGCCTCCCATGAAGCGCTTCTTTAGTGTCACTAGCTTGACGTTACCCCCTTATTATGGTGGTTGGTAATGCTTGAAGTCCTCTCCTCTGGCAGTGGACTTGTATCCATTGGTTGTATCAATGATTTCTACATACTCCAAGGAGAGAACTCTGTTGATGGTGAAGACCTTAGGTAGCTGAGATGGTACAGTGGGGAGATTAGGGGGATATCTGTGAAGTAGGCTGAGATTACTTTATCCCCTAGAGAGAAATCTTCCGTAGGAATCTTCTTGTTCCGCCACCCCCTTGGAACCTTCTTCTTTGCCCCTGGTGCTGTTTTCTTACTCCTGGTGGCCACCTTCTTTGATGAGCTTTTGTTAATGTCCTCACAAACTTCTGGTCGCTTAGGTTCCTCCAATTTTTCCTTGACCTGTGGCACTTGCTGCTGGCCTTGTCCATCAACCCAGTGAATCTCAGGATGAGCTGGTTGTGCTTCAGTGCTTGCTTCTTCCTTTAGTATCTCATGATGCCCTTTGCTCGGTTCTTTATCCTCTTCATCTTTTTCCAGTGAGAGTTCGAAAACACTGAAGCTCAGTTGTTCAACATGGATCCTTAATATTAGCTCTCCTTTCTCCACATCTATGAGTGCTCTAGCAGTAGCTAGAAATGGTCTCCCCAATATGATTAGGTGCAAGTGACTCTCTTCCATGTCCAGGATGACAAAGTCTGTTGGGAGAAAGTATTTTCCAACTTTGAGCAACACATTTTCCACCATTCCTACTGCTTGCTTTTGAGTCTTGTCAGCCAGCCTTATGACTACATCTGTAGGTAGTATCTCATTGATCTGCAGCCTTTTTACCAGGGATAGGGGTATTAAGTTGATGCTTGCTCCCAAATCGCAAAGTGCTCTATCAAAATTTGTTTCCCCTATAGCACAAGGGAGATGAAAACTCCCTGGGTCTTTTCTTTTCGCAGGCAATTGTGTTTGAATAAGGGTGCTGCAATCCTTGTTCATCACTATAGTCTGGCCCCCCTTGAGTGAGCTCTTCCTGGGAAGTAGTTCCTTCATATACTTGATGAATGCTGGCATTTGCTGAATGACCTTGATGAATGGTATGTTCACATTCAAAGATGCAAACGAGTCTAAGAACCTTGAGTACATTCTCTTTCCCACAGCACCCTTTAGCAGTTGAGGAAATGGTGCATATAGTCTCAGCAACTCTTGTTGTGAGATTTCTGGTTCTTGTTGGTCTTTCTTCTCCTTCTCTACTAAGGTATTTTCAGGTTGTTCTGACAGCTTGCTTGGCTTGTCTTCAGTCTCCTTGTCATTTGTAGTGACCATATTGCAGTCTTCCCATCTTACTTTCTTCGCTTCACCTCTCGGATTCTTCTCCGTGTCACTTGGGAAGCTATCAGTAGGTCTGGGCATCTTCTCAGACAAATATCCCACTTGGAATTCCAGCTTCTTGATTGCTTCCCCCCCGATTCTTCATACTGGCTCTCACCTCCTCTTTGAACACCTTATTGTCTTGAATGTCTTTGCATATGCTTTCAAGTAAGGTTTTAATCTTTGAGATTCTGTCATCAAATGATGGTATGTTGGGGGTAGAGGTAGAAGAGTGAGATGTATTGCTGTGGTTTTGTTGGTATATCCTCTGTGTGAATTGTTGGGGAGCTGTGTTGTTGGGGTTGTGACGTCTCTGATCTTGGCCTTGGTCTTGTTGATTCCCCCACCCAAAATTTGGGTGATTCCTCCATCCAGGGTTGTAGGTCTTGGAGTATGGATCATGGTTGTATCTAGGTGAATTCCCAATGTAGTTGGCTTGCTCCTGAGTGCCTTCTTCCTCTTCACTTGCTTCCTCTTGAGTTGAAGTGGTGATTGCTGCCACTTGACTTCTCTCCATCTTTTTGGTGAGGTCAGCTAGCTACTTGGTGATGAGCTTGTTTTGAGCAAGCAGAGCATCTACATTGTTCAGCTCCATTACCTCTCTAGTGTTCCCTCTTTCGGAAGCATAGAAGTAGTCATTCTCAGCTACAGTTTCAATGACATCTATGGCTTCCTCAATGGTCTTCTTCTTGTTCAAAGAACCTCTGGATGAATGGTCTACGACCTTCTTAGATTCATATGACAGTCCTTCATAGAAGATGTGCAGCTGCACCCATTCATTGAACATATCAGATGGACATCTCCTTGTAAGGTCTTTAAACCTCTCCCATGCTTCATATAGAGTCTCACCATCTTGTTGCCTAAAAGTTTGGACCTTAGCTCTCAGCCGATTGACTCATTGAGGGGGTAAAATCTTGCTAAGAACTTGTTCATAATATCATCCCAAGTTGTCAAGCTCTCCTTTGAAAAAGACTCCAACCACTTGGTTGCCTTGTCTCTGAGAGAGAATG
Organism: Arachis duranensis; assembly: GCF_000817695.3. Classification (NCBI taxonomy): domain Eukaryota; kingdom Viridiplantae; phylum Streptophyta; class Magnoliopsida; order Fabales; family Fabaceae; genus Arachis; species Arachis duranensis. The sequence goes on from NC_029777.3 coordinate 34,403,184, forward strand.
GGAACAACAACAGTCTATAGACGTCTGGTTGAACGCCATTGGACTTCACTGTGTCACATAATCTCAGGAAGGTGTTTAAGTGTTGGTTGGGGTCTTCTTGGACACCTCCTCCGAACGAGCAATTGTTCTGAACAAGGGTGATGAGCTGTGACTTTAGTTCAAAGTTGTTGGCATGGATGGTTGGTTTTTGGATGCTACTTCCGCAATTCCCTGGGTTTGGGTTAATGTAAGAGCCCAAGACTCTTCTATCTTCCCCACCAGGATTTGCTCTACCTCCTCCACCATGGTTGTGCACCTCTTCCTCACGATGGTCTTCCATGGTTGTTTCAAAGTATTCTTTACAGTGTTCCTCCTCTTCTTCAGCACCCACTACACATTTTTCTTTTGCCTCCCTTCTTAATCTTAAGAAGGTTCCCTCAGGTTTAGAATCAAAGGAAGTTGAAGCTCCGCTTCTTCTCCCTGTCATACAACCAACAGATTACAAGCAAGAAAAGCAATGCAGAAAGTATCTTGTTAGAATAGATTGTTAGTGTCAGTGATGCAATATATCAAACAGTTAGTGGGTTAGTGAACTGAATTGTAAATAGCAAAGAAAAACTCAGAAACAGGGGAGGGGAAGAATTAAACTAAGACGGAAAGCAAATTAACCAAACAGAAAATTAAATCAAACAAAATACAAATGCTCAATCTAGTGATCCTCTAACGTAATCATTGTCGATGCACAATCAATCCCCAGCAACGGCGCCATAAACTTGATCGGAGTAAAACTTGTCTCTCAACAAATTCCCATTCGGCAAGTGTACCAAATTTGTCGTCAAGTAAAAACTCACAATAGAGTGAGGTCGAATCCCACAGGGATTGATTGATCAAG
>NC_029777.3:34404123-34406375 GCF_000817695.3 Arachis duranensis
AATTTCATTTTCATCTCTTCCTCAATCACTGCACTTATTGATCTCCTTGGCAATCTTAAGTGATTGAATCACAATTTCTTGCAATTCAATCTCTCAAATCTTGATCAATAGCCAATTCCTTGGTCAATTGCTCATGAGAAGAGATGAAGTGTGGTCACTGATTATACCACATGCACTTCCCAAATCAAATGCTTAGAGGGTTATAGCCACATACCCATCTACACTCAATTTGGTCCAGCATGAGAAAGTATTTCTAGCTAATCTCTTCATTCCTCTTTCAAGGATCCGAAGAGATCCATGTTTGAATAGCTTCTTTTCCATGATAACTATCCAATTGGATGAAGATCGAAAGCTTTCAAGTAAAATCAAAAGGAAAGATAGAAGAAGAATAAGAAAATTACTATTGATCTATCAAATTACAATAGAGCTCCCTAACCCAATGAAAGGGTTTTAGTTGTTCATAGCTCTAGAAATCAAAATTAAAGATGGAGAATACATGATAAAGCTAGAAGTACAAAGAAAGTAAATACAAAGAGTAGTTCTCTGTCCTAGCTCCTTCCAAGAGCTCCTCTCTCTTTCAAGACTACTCCTATATATACTACTCTTCTTAGCTTCTAGTTAGCTCTTCAAGTCTTGGGCCTCTGGATCTTTGAGCTTAAAGCAGTTCCTTTCTTCAATTGGGCTTGGCTTACTTGCAGAGAGATAGTGTGAAGTGGGCATAGACTTTAGCTCAAGACGTTAGGGGTTTTTATCATTTAGTGAAAATACAAGTTCGAGAACGTTAGTGACACTTAACATTGTCACTAACATTGCCATGCACCCCTTTGCCTCACGTTAAAGCCCACGATAACTGGGTTAATGTGGCTTTTAACGTTGCCTTGTTAGCCTTCGAGAACGTTAGTGACACTCAACACTGTCACTAACGTTCAAGTGTGCCCCTTCTTGCTTCACCTTAAAGCTCACGTTAACTAGGTTAACGTGGCTTCTAACATGGCTTTTGCCAACCTTCGAGAACGTTAGTGACACTCAACATTGTCACTAACGTTCAAGTGTGCCCCTAGGTCTCACGTTAGAGTCCACGTTAACTAGGTTAACGTGGCTTCTAACGTAGCCATTCTTAGCCATCCCAACATTAGTGACAATGTTGAGTGTCACTAACGTTGGCTCATTCTTCATTCCTCATCGTTAGCTTCCACGTTAACCAAGTTAACATGGAAGTTAACGTGGCTTTTGGGGGTTGTGTGGTTGCTCCAACGTTAGTGACAATGTTGAGTGTCACTAACGTTGTCGATAACTCTCCATCTCTTACGTTAGCTCCCACGTTAACCAAGTTAACGTGGGAGTTAACGTGGCTCTTTGCACCTTAGGCCAACGTTAGTGACAATGTTGAGTGTCACTAACGTTGGCTTCTCTTCCCCCTTTAATGTTAGAAGCCACGTTAACTAGGTTAACGTGGCTTCTAATGTGGCCATTTGTGATCAATTGCCAACGTTGGTTAACGTGGCTTCTAATGTGGCCATTTGTGATCAATTGCCAACGTTAGTGACAATGTTAAGTGTCACTAACGTTGGCTCAACTTCTATTCTCCACGTTAGAGTTTACATTAACTTAGTTAACGTGACTCTTTAACGTGGGCATTGATGGCTTTTGAGAGTATTTTTGGCAATCACTTTTCTCCTTAACTTTGCAAGTTACCTCCCATTCCTTGCTTCCTTTGGTTCTGAAATCAAGCAATAGAGTGCATCAAAGTTCTAGTCCAAGTCATGAGTAATGCTATATACAATTTTGTCAATAAAATCATGCAAAATCCACATGAAATAACGTAAAATGCACAATGTATGCTTGAATCAAGGTCTGAGTGAATATCTGCCCAAAACTAACTTATTTCCTAAGAAAATGCATGAAATTACCTAAAAAGAGTAAAGAAAAGGTCAGTGAAACTGGCCAAAATGCCCTGGCATCACAATACCAAACTTAAAGCTTGCTTGTCCCTAAGCAAGTACTGGAACAAGAGAATGATGAATGGAATCTTCAGAGAAATGAGTCATCCTTGTGGAAGTCATATTACTGATTTTATGGTGGTTTCATGCATAGCAACTTAGGTTCATTCCACTACTGGCTTTCAGACCTTTATCATCTCCTAAAATACTCACTTTGTTATATCCCATGAGACCTTTATTTATTGATCCTTTTATTGTTATTTCAAGGGCTGTTTGTGTTATTTAGGCTAAGTGTTTTGTAAGGGGGCAACT
>NC_029777.3:34406509-34409687 GCF_000817695.3 Arachis duranensis
CCACACAGGAGCACCACAGACACATGTCTTAAGGTAAACCATTGGTGCCTAGCCTTATTGCTTACTCTTTTTCTTTTGTTTTCCACTTCCATTGTTCTTTCCCTTTTCTCTTATTAGGATCTTGTTGTTATCTTAGTCTCATGGGTATATCAAAAGTAAAGCATTCAGGATAGATAGTTGTCATCCTAACCTTGTGGTTGAACCAACTTAGCTAACTTATGACTACCCCCAAAGATTCATGAATGCACTTCCACATTATGAACTCTACTCTGGTCTTTCAAATCATAAACATTCTCTCTTCATTTGATTCTAAGGACAAACATACAATAAGTATAGATACGAATGCAGTAACATAAAGGCTAGCAAGCATTGACTTCTTAATCATAAAATTTAGAATGCATAATTGAAAGTTGTCTAGCTAATATGGAGGCATGTCCTATTTCATACAAGATCCTCCTTATTGATAATATAAACTAAAAAAAATAAGAAAGGTGCTCCACCACCTTTTACTCATGTGGTTGCTCATGCTCCCCTCCATGCTTGTCCTCTTGGTGCTTTTCTTGAGTGCTTGTGCTCCCACTCCCTTTGCTTTTTCCAAGTAGTTTCTTCCAGAAGCCAGCATCTTCCATTTTTTTCTTCAGAGTTTCCTTCTGCTGTTTCACCTTCCCTTCTTTTCGTTCAACAAACTCTTTTTGGACCTCCTCATATGTGGGAATGGCATAATGTAGGTGGTGCATATTATCAGATATATAGCTCAATCTGGCTTGAGTGTTTACACCGAATTCCTCTCTATGCAACTGCCTTCCTTCATTCAGCACGCTAAACTCATTAAATGATTTCATCTGAGCTAATTGCCGCTGGTTGAGCTCTTGAAGGCTTTTGTCTTGATGCTCTTGCCTCTCTGTTACTTGGTGTAGGGCTTGAGTGAGTTGTGAATATTGCTCCTGTTGCTGCTCCATGTGTTGTTTCTACCACTCTTCTTGTTGCTTCATCCATTTGGACTGCATGGCAAGTATTTGCTCTTGTCCCTCCATATGTTTCATCTCTAAATCCTCAATGGCATGTAAGATATGACTCATATTGAGGTTGGCTGGGTTGTGTTGCTCTTCTTGTTGGTAATCTTCCTGATGATACTCCTCTTGATGAATTTCTTCCTGGGCTTTGTGCCTTCCTATATGTGGCCTTCTTAGTTGTTGAGCAAGTGAGGTGTGGACCATGCGTTCACGTGTGACCGGCTTCCCTGGGTTCACCCAGTCTGGACTGCTGTCCTCAAATACTACCTTCGCCTTGTTGCACAAGTGGAGAATTGTGCTGGGGTACCAAAGCCTGGCACCCGAATCAACTTTCTCAGCCGACTCTTGAATCCCTTCGGCAATAAGCTCATGCACATTGATTTCCCCACCTAGTACTAAGCATTGCACCATAGTGGCTCGGTTGATGTTAACTTCTGAATTATTAGCAGCCGGTAGAATGGACCTTCTTACAAGCTCGAACCACCCCTTGGCCTCAGGATGAAGGTCTCCCCTTTTTATGAATTTTGGTCTCCCATCTGAGTACCTCTCCCAATCAGCTGCTATCACACAGATATCTGACGCTATCTCTGAGAGCTCATCCTTATCAGGGCTTCTACTTATCCTTGACTGATAACTCTCCTCGTCAAAATGAGGGAATTTCAATTGAAGAGCTCTTATTATGGCACTTGGGCTGAAGTCAACCTCCCTTCCTCTCACATAGCTTTTGTAAGTTGGGGCTTTGGTCTTCTCCTCTCTAACTACATTTGCATAAAACTCTTTGATGAGGTTGCCATTGATCTTACCCTCTGGACTGGTGAGCAATTGCCACCCTCTCTGTTCGATTTTCCTCAAAATCTGTGGTGATTCATTGGCATTGATTTGGAAGATTAACTCTGGCAATATCTTTCTGGCCCTTATCTGCTCGAATTCTCATTCATGAAAGGCAGTTTTGAATCTCTTCTCGTCAAAGGGAACACTCTCCATGGGTTCCTTTCTCTTTTGAGTTGTTGTTTTGAGGTGGGTTGAGGCTTCGGATAGATAAAGAGTGGGTTGGTTAAAACAATGCGTGATGAAGGGTTTAGTGTGCCAACAGAAGTGTAGAGAGTGGGGGCTTGAATGTAAGGAGTGAGCGTGCACTAAGGTTCACTTATATAGGAGAAATCATGAGTGCATGAAGGGTGTGGATTGCACGAATGTTTCCTTGATGGACGGATGGGGTTGTATACGAAGAGAGGACAAGGATCATCACTTGATGGGGAATGTTGGTTCGGTCTTCAAGATTCTTCTTCTTTCAATGTTGCATGGCAACATTTCCCATGCCTTCCTTGTTGGGACAAGTGTAAAGTTCTCTTCGCTAAGTGGCCGAGCCTCCGCCATTAAACTGTCTAATCAATCCTCATCAATGCTCCTGCTCCTTCCCTATAAAGATAAAATGAGAAAAGTAACGAAAGATATTAAAATAACATAAGAACCTTACGGCTAACATTAATGAAAGGGGATGAAGATTTGTTTGTTTATTTATGAATTCCAACTAACTAACTAGCTGTGTATCTTTATATGCACATTGGTGGCACCATAGGGTGACACCAAACTTAGTTTGGAGCACTGTGTTGAAAGGTTGTGTTCAAAGCTTTAAGAAGAATGCTTTGAACACCAAACTTGTTCTTCACTATATTCTGCATATAAAAATTTCACACGTGTTCGTCAAGTTTTGGTTGGAATTCATGAATATTGATTTATTCACTACTTCTGAAAGCATGTAAACATGGGTTGCCTCCCATGAAGCGCTTCTTTAGCGTCACTAGCTTGACGTTACCCCCTTATTATGGTGGTTGGTAATGCTTGAAGTCCTCTCCTCTAGCAGTGGACTTGTATCCATTGGTTGTATCAATGATCTCTTCATGCTCCAAGGAGAGAACTCTGTTGATGGTGAAGACCTTAGGTAGCTGAGATGGTACAGTGGGGAGATTAGGGGGGATATCTGTGAAGTAGGCTGAGATTACTTTATCCCCTAGAGAGAAATCTTCCGTACGAATCTTCTTGTTCCGCCACCCCCTTGGTACCTTCTTCTTTGCCCCTGGTGCTGTTTTCTTACTCCTGGTGGCCACCTTCTTTGATGAGCTTTTGTTAATGTCCTCACAAACTTCTGGTGGCTTAGGTTCCTC
>NC_029777.3:34409762-34411455 GCF_000817695.3 Arachis duranensis
GAGTGAATCTCAGGATGAGCTGGTTGTGCTTCAGTGCTTGCTTCTTCCTTTAGTATCTCATGATGCCCTTTGCTCGATTCTTTATCCTCTTCATATTTTTCCAGTGAGAGTTCGAAAACACTGAAGCTCAGTTGTTCAACATGGATCCTTAATATTAGCTCTCCTTTCTCCACATCTATGAGTGCTCTAGCAATAGCTAGAAATGGTCTCCCCAATATGATTGGGTGCAGGTGACTCTCTTCCATGTCCAGGATGACAAAGTCTGTTGGGAGAAAGTATTTTCCAACTTTGAGCAACACATTTTCCACCACTCCTACTGCTTGCTTTTGAGTCTTGTCAGCCAGCCTTATGACTACATCTGTAGGTAGTATCTCATTGATCTGCAGCCTTTTTACCAGAGATAGGGGTATTAAGTTGATGCTTGCTCCCAAATCGCAAAGTGCTCTATCAAAATTTGTTTCCCCTATAGCACAAGGGACATGAAAACTCCCTGGGTCTTTTCTTTTCACGGGCAATTGTGTTTTAATGAGGGTGCTGCAATCCTTGTTCATCACTATAGTCTGGCCCCCCTTGAGTGAGCTCTTCCTGGGAAGTAGTTCCTTCATATACTTGATGAATGCTGGCATTTGCTGAATGACCTTGATGAATGGTATGTTCACATTCAAAGATGCAAATGAGTCTAAGAACCTTGAGTACATTCTCTTTCCTACAGCACCCTTTAGCAGTTGAGGAAATGGTGCATATAGTCTCAGCAGCTCCTGTTGTGAGATTTCTGGTTCTTGTTGGTCTTTCTTCTCCTTCTCTACTAAGGTATTTTCAGGTTGTTCTGACAGCTTGCTTGGCTTGTCTTCAGTCTCCTTGTCATTTGTAGTGACCATATTGCAGTCTTCCCATCTTACTTTCTTTGCTTCACCTCTCGGATTCTTCTCCGTGTCACTTGGGAAGCTATCAGTGGGTCTGGGCATCTTCTCAGACAAATATCCCACTTGGAATTCCAGCTTCTTGATTGCTTCCCTCCGATTCTTCATACTGGCTCTCACCTCCTCTTTGAACACCTTATTGTCTTGAATGTCTTTGCATATGCTTTCAAGTAAGGTTTCAATCTTTGAGATTCTGTCATCAAATGATGGTGTGTTGGGGGTAGAGGTAGAAGAGTGAGATGTATTGCTGTGGTTTTGTTGGTATGTCCTCTGTGTGAATTGTTGGGGAGCTGTGTTGTTGGGGTTGTGACGTCTCTAATCTTGGCCTTGGTCTTGTTGATTCCCCCACCCAAAGTTTGGGTGATTCCTTGGTGCGCGAAATTGTGAACAATACTTTTTCACAACTCTCATAATCCCCGGTAATGGCTCCAAAAACGTGGTAGCTCAATACCATGGCATTACACAACTTCGCACAACTAACCAGCAAGTGCACTGGGTCGTCCAAGTAATAAACCTTACGCGAGTAAGGGTCGATCCCACGGAGATTGTTAGTATTGAAGCAAGCTATGGTCATCTTGTAAATCTTAGTCAGGCAAACTCAAATAGTAATGGTGATGAACGAAAATAACATAAAAGATAAAGATAGTGATACTTATGTAATTCATTGGTAGGAACTTCAGATAAGCGCATGAAGATGCCTTCCCTTCCGTCTCTCTGCTTTCCTACTGTCTTCATCCAATCCTTCTTACTCCTTTCCATGGCAAGCTTAAGCA
>NC_029777.3:34414199-34414641 GCF_000817695.3 Arachis duranensis
CCCTTGAGATGAACCTATCCATCTCCCATGACTCGGAGGTGGAAGCTTTTGCCTTCTCTTTCCTCTTTCTAGAGGTTTCTCTGGCCTTGGATGCCATAGATGGTTATGGAAAAACAAAAAGCAATGCTTTTACCACACCAAACTTAAAATGTTTGCTCGTCCTCGAGCAAAAGAAGAAAGAAGAGAGTAGAAGAAGAAGAAGAAATGAGGAAGAGGGAGATGGTGGTGTTTAGGTTGTGCGAAAATGAAGGATTTTAGAAGGGTATATATAGGAGAGAGGGGGGTAATGGTTCGGCCATTATGGGTGGGTTTGGGAGGGAAAGTGGTTTGAATTTGAATGGTGAGGTAGGTGGGGTTTTATGAAGGATGGATGTGAGTGGTGAAGAGAAAGATGGGATTTGATAGGTGAAGGGCTTTTGGGGAAGAGGTGTTGAGGTGATTG
>NC_029777.3:34414743-34415037 GCF_000817695.3 Arachis duranensis
CGTCAAGGAAAAGTCATCCCTGCACCAAATGGCATCAAAATTCACGTTTTGAGCCAATTCTGGCGTTAAACGCCGGGCTGGTGCCCATTCCTGGCGTTTAACGCCAGGTTCTTGCCCTTTCCTGGCGTTTAACGCCAGTCTGGTGCCCCCTTCTGGCATTAAACGCCCAGAATGGTGCCAGACTGGGCGTTAAACGCCCAACTGCTAGGCTTACTGGCGTTTAAACGCCAGCAGCATCTCCCTCCAGGGTGTGCTGTTTTTCTTCCTGTTTTTCATTCTGTTTTTGCTTTTTCA
>NC_029777.3:34415671-34416323 GCF_000817695.3 Arachis duranensis
CCTCAAAGATCCCTAGCTTCTCCATTACAGAGAGGGGCATGAGGTTTACACTTGACCCTAAGTCACACAAGGCCTTCTTGAAGGTCATGGTGCCTATGGTACAAGGTATTGAAAACTTCCCAGGATCCTGTCTCTTTTGAGGCAGTTTCTGCCTAGACAAGTCATCCAGTTCTTTGGTGAGCAAAAGAGGTTCATCCTCCCAAGTCTCATTTCCAAATAACTTGTCATTTAGCTTCATGATTGCTCCAAGGTATTTGGCAACTTGCTCTTCAGTGACATACTCATCCTCTTCAGAGGAAGAATACTCATCAGAGCTCATGAATGGCAGAAGTAAGTCCAATGGAATCTCTATGGTCTCATTTTGAGCCTCAAATTCCCATGGTTCCTCATTAGGGAACTCATTGGAGGCCAGTGGACGACCAGTGAGGCCTTCCTCAGTGGCGTTCACTGCCTCTTCTTCCTCCCGAAATTCGGCCATGTTGATGGCCTTGCACTCTCCTTTTGGATTTTCTTCTGTATTGCTTGGGAGAGTACTTGGAGGGAGTTCAGTAATTTTCTTGCTCAGCTGACCCACTTGTACCTCCAAATTTCTAATGGAGGACCTTGTTTCAGTAATGAAACTTTGAGTGGTTTTGATTAGATCAGAGACCAT
>NC_029777.3:34420813-34421739 GCF_000817695.3 Arachis duranensis
CTCTCGGAATGCTTTACTGTCTTGGATGTCTCTGCATATGCTCTCAAGCAGGGTTTCAATTTTAGAGATTTGGTCATTAAATAAGGAATGGGCTGTATTGTTGTTGGGATTGTGACGTCTCTGAACTTGGCCTTGGTCTTGTTGATTCCCCCACCCAAAGTTTGAGTGATTCCTCCATCCAGGGTTGTAGGTCTTGGAGTATGGATAATGGTTGTATCTAGGTGAATTCCCAATGTAGTTGGCTTGCTCCTGAGTGCCTTCTTCCTCTTCACTTGCTTCCTCTTGAGTTGAAGTGGTGATTCCTGCCACTTGACTTCTCTCCATCTTCTTGGTGAGGTCAGCTAGCTGCTTGGTGATGAGCTTGTTTTGAGCAAGCAGAGCATCTACATTGTTCAGCTCCATTACCCCTCTAGTGTTCCCTTTTTCGGAAGCATAGAAGTAGTCATTCTCAGCTACAATTTCAATGACATCTATGGCTTCCTCAATGGTCTTATTCTTGTTCAAAGAACCTCCGGATGAATGGTCTACGGCCTTCTTAGATTCATATGACAGTCCTTCATAGAAGATGTGCAGCTGCACCCATTCATTGAACATATCAGATGGACATCTCCTTGTTAGGTCTTTAAACATCTCCCATGCTTCATATAGAGTCTCACCATCTTGTTGTCTGAAAGTTTGGACCTTAGCTCTCAGCCGATTGACTCGTTGAGAGGGGTAAAATCTTGCTAAGAACTTGTTCATAACATCATCCCAAGTTGTCAAGCTCTCCTTTGGAAAAGACTCCAACCACTTGGTTGCCTTGTCTCTGAGAGAGAATGGGAACAACAACAGTCTATAGATGTCTAGTTGAACGCCATTGGACTTCACTGTGTCACATATTCTCAGGAAGGTGTTTAAGTGTTGGTTGGGGTCTTCTTGGACACCTC
>NC_029777.3:34421867-34432142 GCF_000817695.3 Arachis duranensis
TTCCCTGGGTTTGGGTTAATGTAAGAGCCCAAGACTCTTCTATCTTCTCCACCAGGATTTGCTCTACCTCCTCCACCATGGTTGTGCACCTCTTCCTCACGATGGTCTTCCATGGTTGTTTCAAAGTATTCTTCACAGTGTTCCTCGTCTTCTTCAGCACCCACTACACGTTTTTCTTTTGCCTCCCTTCTTAATCTTAAGAAGGTTCCCTCAGGTTCAGAATCAAAGGAAGTTGAAGCTCCGCTTCTTCTCCCTGTCATACAACCAACAGATTACGAGCAAGAAAAGCAATGCAGAAAGTATCTTGTTAGAATAGCTTGTTAGTGTCAGTGATGCAATATATCAAACAATTAGTGGGTTAGTGAACTGAATTGTAAATAGCAAAGAAAAACTCAGAAACAGGGGAGGGGAAGAATTAAACTAAGACGGAAAGCAAATTAACCAAACAGAAAATTAAATCAAACAAAATACAAATGCTCAATATAGTGATCCTCTAATGTAATCATTGTCGATGCACAATCAATCCACAGCAACGGTGCCATAAACTTGATTGGGGTAAAACTTGTCTCTCAACAAATTCCCATTCGGCAAGTGTACCGAATTTGTCGTCAAGTAAAAACTCACAATAGAGTGAGGTCGAATCCCACAGGGATTGATTGATCAAGCAACTTTAATTAGAGGAATGATCTAGTTGAGAGAATCCATGAATAGAGTTGATAATTGAAGAAATTAAAATGGAGAGAAAGTAAATGACTGAAAGTAAATAGCAGAATTGTAAATGGGAATGGGGGAATTGCTCATAAAAGTAAATTGCAGAAAATAAAGAGAATGGGTAAGATCAGAAATGGGAGTTCATTGGGCTTAGGAGATGTTGCATTCTCCGGATCAATTTCATTTTCATCTCTTCCTCAATCAATGCACTCATTGATCTCCTTGGCAATCTTAAGTAATTGGATGAAGATCGAAAGCTTTCAAGTAAAATCAAAAGGAAAGATAGAAGAAGAATAAGAAAATTAGTATTGATCCATCAAATTACAACAGAGCTCCCTAACCCAATGAAAGGGTTTTAGTTGTTCATAGCTCTAGAAATCAAAATTAAAGGTGGGGAATACATGATAAAGCTAGAAGTACAAAGAAAGTAAATACAAAGAGTAGTTCTCTGTCCTAGCTCCTTCCAAGAGCTCCTCTCTCTTTCAAGACTACTCCTATATATACTACTCTTTTCAGCTTCTAGTTAGCTCTTCAAGTCTTGGGCCTCTGGATCTTTGAGCTTAAAGCAGTTCCTTTCTTCAATTGGGCTTGGCTTACTTGCAGAGAGATAGTGTGAAGTGGGCATAGACTTTAGCTCAAGACGTTAGGGGTTTTTATCATTTAGTAAAAATACAAGTTCGAGAACGTTAGTGACACTTAACATTGTCACTAACGTTGCCATGCACCCCTTTGCCTCACGTTAAAGCCCACGTTAACTGGGTTAACGTGGCTTTTAACGTTGCCTTGTTAGCCTTCGAGAACGTTAGTGACACTCAACATTGTCACTAACGTTCAAGTGTGCCCCTTCTTGCTTCATGTTAAAGCTCACGTTAACTAGGTTAACGTGGCTTCTAACGTGGCTTTTGCCAACCTTCAAGAACGTTAGTGACACTCAACATTGTCACTAACGTTCAAGTGTGCCCCTAGGTCTCACGTTAGAGTCCACGTTAACTAGGTTAACGTGGCTTCTAACGTGGCCATTCTTAGCTATCCCAACGTTAGTGACAATGTTGAGTGTCACTAACGTTGGCTCATTCTTCATTCCTCATCGTTAGCTTCCACATTAACCAAGTTAACATGGCTCTTGGGGGTTGTGTGGTTGCTCCAACGTTAGTGACAATGTTGAGTGTCACTAACGTTGTCGACAACTCTCCATCTCTTACGTTAGCTCCCACGTTAACCAAGTTAACATGGGAGTTAACGTGGCTCTTTGCACCATAGGCCAACGTTAGTGACAATGTTGAGTGTCACTAACGTTGGCTTCTCTTCCCCCTTTAACGTTAGAGGCCACGTTAACTAGGTTAACGCGGCTTCTAACGTGGCCATTTATGAGCAATTGCCAACGTTAGTGACAATGTTAAGTGTCACTAACGTTGGCTCAACTTCTCTTCTCCACGTTAGAGTTTACGTTAACTTAGTTAACGTGACTCTTTAACGTGGGCATTGATGGCTTTTGAGAGTATTTTTGGCAATCACTTTTCTCCTTAACTTTGCAAGTTACCTCCCATTCCTTGCTTCCTTTGGTCCTGCAATCAAGCAATTAAGTGCATCAAAGTTCTAGTCCAAGTCATGAGTAATGCTATATACAATTTTGTCATTAAAATCATGCAAAATCCACATGAAATAATGTAAAATGCACAATGTATGCTTGAATCAAGGTCTGAGTGAATATCTGCCCAAAACTAACTTATTTCCTAAGAAAATGCATGAAATTACCTAAAAACAGTAAAGAAAAGGTCAGTGAAACTGGCCAAAATGCCCTGGCATCAAGGGCTCGACTGGGGTCAACCGTTTGAGATAATGTGTGACACCTCCAACTACACAGTAGGAGCGACACTGGTTCAGCGCGAAAGTAAGGACACTTTTATAATTGCTTATGCATCTAAGACCTTGGACGCTGCTCAGTCTAATTATACTACCACTGAAAAAGAGCTTCTGGCTATTATTTTTGCTTTGGATAAATTTTGAGCCTACTTACTTGGCACTAAGGTGGTTGTATACTCAGACCATGTAGCTCTAAAATATTTATTAGTTAAGAAAGAGTCCAAACCAAGGCTTATACATTGGATATTGTTGCTGCAAGAATTTGATTTAGAAATCAAAGATAGGAGTGGTTCCCAGAATTTAGTGGTGGACCACTTGAGTCACCTTGAGCACATAGAGAATAATTCCACTCATATCAATGATGCTTTTCCATTAGATAGCTTGCACGCAATATCTGAAGTAGTTCCTTGGTACGCACCTATGGCTAATTATTTGGTTAGTCGTACCTTCCCTCATAATTTTACTAAGCATCAAAGGGACAAGCTTAAGAGTGAGTCCAAATATTATATATGGGATGACCCATATTTATGAAGATATGGTGCTGACTAAATCATTAGACGGTGTGTGCCACAATCAGAATTCTAGTCCATTTTAGAGTCTTGCCACTCTTTTGAGAGCGGTGGATATTTTCGCCATCAAAGAACAGCTAGAAAAATATTAGACTGTGGATTCTGGTGGCCCATACTATTTAAGGATGCAACTACTTTCTGTGAATCTCGCTCCTCATGCCAGAGATTTGGGAATATATTCAAGAGGGATGAGATGTCCCAACAACCTATGTTGTTCTGTGAAATTTTTTATGTGTGGGGCATTGACTTCGTGGGTCCATTTCCAAACTCTCATGGTTTCATGTATGTACTGTTAGCTGTCGATTATGTTTCTAAATAGGTGGAATCAATTCCTGCCCATACTGATGATGCTAACACTGCTGTCTCCTTTGTTCGAAATAATATTATCTGTCGCTTTGGATCACCACGAGCAATCGTGAGTGATCAAGGCACTCACTTCTGTAATAGGAGATTAACAGGTCTACTGAAGAAACATGGGATTGTTCACAAGGTAGCAACAGCTTACCACCCCCAGACCAATGGACAAGCTGAGGTGTCTAACAGAGAGATAAAGCGTATCTTAGAGAAGGTTGTCAAGCCTCATAGAAAAGACTGGAGTACCAGGCTTGCAGATGCGCTTTGGGCTTACCGGACAGCGTACAAGACACCAATCGGAATGAGTCCCTTCCGCCTAGTTTATGAAAAGGCTTGTCACCTCCCAGTGGAGGTGGAACACAAGGCTTTCTGGGCAGTGCGAGAATGCAACATGGGATTCGAGAAAGCGGGGGCTGAAAGTAAGCTGCAGCTACAAGAATTGGAGTGCCTTCGCCTAGAAGCATATGAGAACTCCAGGTTATACAAAGAGAAAGTGAGGGCTGTGCATGACAAGAATATCAAGCGAAGAGAGTTCAGACCTGGGGAGTTAGTCCTCCTTTACAACTCCAGGTTGAGACTCATGCCAGGCAAGCTGAGATCAAGATGGGAAGGCCCCTACAGAGTGGAAAAGGTTGAGCCATATGGCGTCTTCCACTTGAGTCACCCTTCAAGTCCCAATATCCTCAAGGTCAATGACCACTGGTTGAAGCTTTACCATGGTGAGAAGATGAAGGATAACAAGGAGATGGAGATCCTCCTCTTGGCGGATCCACCAACAGAAGTAGACTGAGCTTGTGGACCGTCCAACTTAAGGACGTTAAAGAAAAGTGCTGGGTGGGAGACAACCCACCATGGTATGATCGTTCCTTTTCATTCTTAGTTTTATTTTGTTTTATTCTTATCAGTGTCATTCATACATTCTGCATCATCACCTGCATTCTGCATTAAAAAAAGGGGCATTCGACGTGCAAGCGCCAATGACGTGTACGCATCCTGTGTGAACGCGAACACTATTAGATTGCCCAGAGAGTTGCACTGGAAGCGTGCCTTACGCATGAGCAAGTTCACGCGTACACGTGCGCGTCCCTTGTGGTCTTGGCAACCCACGCGTCAGCGTCCCAGACGCGCCCGCGTGGATGCAGAAATCGGCGTAAACCTATTTTTGACCAGAGAGTTGTGCTGGTCTGGGGTTGGTACTGTGCGAGGGACACAAATTCACTCACGCGTACGCGTCCTTGACGCGTACGTGTCAAGGATGCGTGTGGGTCATTTTTTATATATGGTCATCTACGCGTGCGCGTGCATGACGCACACGCGTCGCTTGCGATTTTAGCCCCAAGTGCAAAACGCAGAAAGAGTTGTGCGTGCGCGAGGCTGGACTCGCGCGACTAGCACAATCAAAGGCAGACGTCCACGCGCTGGATGCTTACGCGTCCCTTCACTCTTACGCAACCGACGCATCCGCGTGCTGTACGCATGCGCATCGCTTGCGCCGCTCCACTTAACCTAGTGCGCCGCCCAGATTTCCATTCACCCTTTCCAATCCTAATTATCTTCATTCCTAATTCTTTCTTCTTTCTTCTTCTTCTTTCCCCCTTCTTCCTTCTTACCTCCCACTTCTTTCATCTTCTTCTCTCCACCATCTTCCAAAGGTTTCTTTTCTTCCCCTCCTCTACTCTTCCATTCTTCCTTCATTTATTGCATTTAATTATTTTTCTTTCTTCTCATATTTTATATTAGGTTAGTTATTTATGATTTCCTTTTCATTCTTTTCTCATGCATTTTTATGTTGGTGTTGGAGCTTTATTTGGGTATTTCTTTTATTCTATTTAAGCTTGTGGATATTATGGGAAGTAATTTGACAATTGACATTTTATTATGGATCTCATATACACTTCGACTACTTATTTTTATTTCCTATTTTAACTTGAACACCAAGTGTTTGTGAAAAAGCCAACATGTCAATTTGAATTCTTTTCTATCATATTCTTACTACTTTAATGCCTTTTTTTTACAACTCTTGCCATCCACTTGTATTGCGTATATTATTTATAATTGTCATCATACCAATGCTCATTATTTTCTTTCATGTGATACTTATTATTGACCTCGATGTTTGAGCTATGCTTCTCATGCCTCTTACTTGCATGCCATACTCACTCTTGCATCTAGTTGTATAATATGCCCTTTTGATCTTCATTGATATCCTACGTGCATGCTGTAGCTACCATGCACTCAGAACATTGTTTATTTCTTGGGCATTTATTCTCACTCGGAAATTTTTCTTTCCGATTTTTTGCTATCTATATTTCATATTCTTCCTCCTTCTTTCTTCCATAGGATGGATACCAAGAAAGGAAAGGAGAAGGCTACTGACAAGACACCGGCAAGGCAAGGCACTAAAAGAACCTTGGCTAAGGCACAACCTTCTACAAGCGTCAAGCCACCCACAAAGTGGATAAAGAGAATCATCAAAGTTGATGAAGTGGAGAAAGCTTTTCCTGCTAGGGACTCTGCACGGTTCACTAACTGTTATTGTGAGTAGATGTTCCCTATCCTGGCTGAGGGGAACTACAATAATGAGCACCTACTCATTCTTCCCACACATCTTGTTGATTTTGTAGAGCCTCGCATTGAGAGAAAACAGTGGGAATTCTTGAGGAGCCAGCCGCGGGTGGCCAATCTATCATGGGTAGTTGAATTCTACTCCAACTTTCACTTGCCTACCCTGTAGTCTGTCTATGCTCATCAAAAGCAAGTCCCTGTCTCTGAGGGGGCCATTCATAGAGTATTGGATCTTCCACCTGGACCCGAGGGGTTGGACGCCTATCAAGAAGCCTCTCTCAAGTGCCAGACATACCAGTTTGACTGGAATAGCGTCCTTGGCTTCATAGCACAACCTGGCAGCACATGAATCTGCGGAAAATATTGGACTCGACCTAAGAGCATCTCAGCTCCCGTACTTACCTTGGAGGCTTGCGTGTGGGCCCATATTATGTTCCACTATGTATTTATGAGCACTCACAAGTCCACCTTCACTACAGACATGGCTGTTCTCATTTGGTGCATTCTCATAGAGCAGCCTCATAATCTACTAAGGCACATCCGGCAGGCCATGGAACACGTACAAATTACGGGACACCAAAGCCATAATAATCCCACAAGCTGATCAGTATGTCCCGAATGGGAACTATATCAAACCCCCAGTACCCTCTACTAGCCAACATCCCGACCCATCTGTAGACACTCCTCCTACTTCCGCCCCGCCATCACCCACCCCTCCTACATCATCCTCTACTTAGATGTTCCTTCAGATCCTTTAGAGGTTAGACCGGCAGTTGGAGCGACTGGAGCACCGCAACAAGTGCCGATACACCTATCTGAAGGAGCTCATTGTTAGACTCACCTACCTCCGAAGAGAAGGATACTCCGGACTCTACTTCACCTACCAGCACCGGGAGCCATAACGAGCCCGTCAGTGGAGGTGGTGCTACTAGCCCCACCTTGTTCCTTACTAATGGCACGGAGGACTGTGCCAAGCCTTAAGTGTGGGGAAGTTAGTATCTGACTTCCGGAGGTAATCTCTTTCTCTTAACACCAATATGTTATTTTTCTTTTGTTAGATAGGATAGATTGCATGATAATAATTGCTTGCATATATGTTCTGCTTGGTTGAAATAATGTGTTTCTCCTCAAGACCACGTTTAGAGCATTTCACTAATTCAAATTGAAAATTTGTGTTAAACTTGTTTGAAGACAGTAATTTGGAAATGGTTTATAAGCTAAGAACAAACAACCTGTGAGATTTTGAGCTTAATTATATGGTTACACTATTTAACCATGATTTTTATTCTTGTGTGTTTTCTTCTCTACGATTGTAATCTATGATTTGTTCCATTCTATATGTCCATTGTTTAGTGTATATTTATGCATACATATGATTGAGGCCATCATTTGTTATTAGATCACTTATCCCAAATAGCATACCATTTCATCTACCTTTGTTTGCCACTTTGAGCCTTTTTAACTGCCATTTGTTCTTTATGTTACCACATCACTAGCCTTAAGCAGAAAAACAATTAATTACCCCAATAGAATCTTTGGTTATCTTAAGATAGAGATTGTGTGTCAATTAAGTGTGGGGAAATGTGGGAACTTTGGTTGATGAGAATGAGTATTATTTTTATTGACAAAAGAATTAAGAAATTGGGTGCTACTCATGTAAAATTGTGAAACCCATATGCATTGATTACTATGCTTTCGTATTTTTAAACATGAGAATGTGATGCGAAAGTGGGATTTTGGGTAGCTAGGCATGATTTTAGAAATATATAGAGTGTGTGTATGTGTTAGGTGAGAACTTAGGTTAGTCAAAGATTCAATTCACAACTCACTTGGCCATACATATAACCTCACCCTTACCTTTGCCCCATTACAACCTTGAAAATACCTCATGATGTTTGCATTTGTACACTAGATATTTGTTGATTGGTTAGATGAAGAGAAAAGTTTAGACAACATGACTAGAGGAGACTAGAGTGGATTAATCCTAAACACCTAAGTGATTATAGTGCATATACTTTTCTAGTGAGGGTTCAATGCTTGATTCTATATTCCCGGCTTTCATGAGCTATCTTCTTACAAGTTTACTTGCTTATTATTGTATGATTTGAATTAGTGGAATTTGATTTATGTTTATCTTGGAGAACTTGTTTACTTTTAACCAAGTAGGTAGAAACATCCTAGCATGTAGTTGCATTCATTTACATAGGTTGCATTGCATGAGTCTTACTTTCCCCCATTCATTCTTTTGATCTCCTTGAGCTTAGCATGAGGACATGCTAATATTTAAGTGTGGGGAGATTGATAAACCACTATTTTATGGTTTATCTTGTGCTAAATTGAGTGGTCTTTATCAACTCTTTTCATACTTATTCATACTATTTGCATGATTTTACAAATCCTTCCAGATTTTGTTTTATGGTTGAAAACTTGCTTCCTAAATGGAGTAGGCTTCCAACTTGGCTTTGGAGTCGATTAATAGGAGACCCTTGAGTTGGAAGACTCAAGAGTTGAATTGTAATTGGAAGTTGTTGGCTGACTCTCTAGTCACTAACGCTCATCCTTCCCAAGGGAGAGGATTAGGACTTGTGAATCGGAGTTAGCTCAACTACTTGACTATCCTTTATTCGGAAAGGGTTAACTAAGTAGAAACAACAACCTATTACAATTAATCTTGGGAAATCCAACAAGGATAGAACTTCCGATTAATCTTCTCCTGGCCAAGGATTTTTATTTCAATTACATAAAACTTCTTGTTAATTTTCATTGCTTTGATTTATAATCATTTAGTTTCCATTCCTCAACTCTAAAAATTCTCAGAAAACCCCTGATCAATAAATAGCACTCTCTTAGCAACTCGTTGGGAGACGACCTAGGAATTCTACTCCTAGTATTTTATTCTTAAATTGTGACAACCTTTTTTAAATTGATACGCAGAATCTTTATTGATTAAGAACTGTACTTGCAACGTTAATTCTTTATTGATTATAAATTCTTAGTCGGTAATTTTCCGTACGTCACGGCTTCCGCCTGTCCATTGGCTTGCGGGTGTTCTACAGAGGTGAACTGGTGCTTGATTTTCAAATCGACTACTAGGTTTCTGAAGCCCGTGTCAGTGAACTGAGTGCCATTGTCTGTGGTGATGGAGGGTGGGACTCCAAACCTTGTGACAATGTTTCTATATTGAAACTTCTGACTTCTTTGGGCGGTGGCAGTAGCTAAGGGCTCTGCTTCAATTCACTTTGTGAAGTAGTCTATACCTATAAGGAGAAACTTAACTTGCCCTGATCCTTGGAGGAATGGTCCAAGGAGGTCAAGCCCCCACTTTGCAAATGGCCAGGGTGAAGTAACACAAATGAGTTCTTTGGGTGGAGCTATATGGAAGTTGGCGTGCTTCTGACATGGTGGGCATGTCTTGACGAACTCTGTTGCTTCTTTTTGCAAGGTCGGCCAGTAGAAACTAGCCCGGAGTACCTTTTTGGAAAGAGCTCGTGCCTCAAGGTGGTTGCCACACATGCCACTGTGAACTTTCTCTAGGACTTCCCTTGTAACGGAGGTCGGGACATACTTTAGGAGGGGTGTAGATATTCCTCTCCTATATAGGACATCGTGTACTATGGTGTAGTACTGTGCTTCTCGTACTATTCTTTTGGCCTCCTTTTTGTCTGTGGGGAGTATGTCGGACTTGAGGTAATTGATTATGGGAGTTATCCACCCTTGGTCCTGGTCTGATATAGTTAGGATCTTCTCTTCTTCCGAGATTGATGGATTTTGCAGTGTTTCTTGGATGAGGCTTTTATTATTTTCCCCTGGTTTGGTGCTGGCTAGTTTCGAAAGTGCATAAGCTCGGGCGTTTTGTTCCCGAGGTATATGTCGGATCTCGTATCCGCTAAATTTTTTGAGCCGTTCTTTGGTATTGTCTAAGTATTTTTCATAGTGGGATCCTTAGCCTGATAGCTCCCTTCTATTTGTGAGGTAACTACTTATGAGTTGTGATGAGCGGATAATTTGTACGCTTTTTGGCTTGTTTTTAGTTTGTTTTCAGTAGGATATAGTTAGTTTTTAGTATATTTTTATTAGTTTTTAGTTAAAATTCACTTTTCTGGACTTTACTATGAGTTTGTGTGTTTTTCTGTGATTTCAGGTATTTTCTGGCTGAAATTGAGGGACCTGAGCAAAAATCTGATTCAGAGACTAAAAAGGACTGCAGATGCTG
>NC_029777.3:34432889-34436607 GCF_000817695.3 Arachis duranensis
CACTGAGAGGATGGGAGGTAGCCACTGACAACGGTGAAACCCTTGCTTAAGCTTGCCATGGAAAGGAGTAGGAAGAATTGGATGAAGATAGTAGGAAAGCAGAGAGACGGAAGGGACAAGCATCTTCATACGCTTATCTGAAATTCCTACCAATGAATTACATAAGTATCTCTATCTTTATCTTTATATTTTATTCGCATATCACCATACCCATTTGAGTTTGCCTGACTAAGATTTACAAGGTGACCATAGCTTGCTTCATACCAACAATCTCTGTGGGATCGACCCTTACTCGCGTAAGGTTTATTACTTGGACGACCCAGTACACTTGCTGGTTAGTTGTGCGAAGTTGTGTTTATGCCATGGTATTAAACACCAAGTTTTTGGATTCATTACCGGGGATTATTTGATTTGTGAAAAGTATTGATCACAATTTCGTCCACCAAGTTGTTGAAGACGATAAGCTTTTGAGCTCCAACTTCGCTAGCCAGCCTCAAACCAGCCAGTAGGGCCTCGTATTTAGCTTGGTTATTTGAGACAGGAAATTCGAACTTTAAGGAGAGGTCGAGTTGGGTTCCCTGATCACTTTCTAGGATCACACTTGCTCCTCTCACGGCCTTGTTTGAGGAGCCGTCAACATAAAGGCTCCACTCTGTTAGGGTGCCTGGGGTGTTAGTGTACTCTACGACGAAGTCGTCCAGGTACTAAGACTTGATAGTTTTCTAAGCTTTGTATTTTAGGTCGAATTCGGATAGCTCAACTGCCCATTGTAAGATTCTTCCAGCTAAGTCAGTTTTCTGTAGGATGCCTTTTTTGGGTTGGTTGGTCCGTACTATGATGGTGTGAGCTTGAAAGTATGGTCTGAGTCATCGGGAAGTACATAAAGAGTGTAGGCAAGCTTTTCTATCTTTTGATAGTTTAGTTCGGCCCCTTGTAGGTGTTGTGTGGAAAACGATCCAACACGAAACTCACCAGCAAGTGTACCGGGTCGCATTAAGTAATAAAACTCACGGGAGTGAGGTCGATCCCACAGGGATTAAAGGATTGAGCAATTTTAGTTTAGTGGTTGATTTAGTCAAGCGAATCAAGTATTGGTTGAGTGATTTTGTATCCAACAGTAAGTAAATAGCAGGAAATGTAAAGGGAGAGGGATGAATTGCAGAAATTAAAGAGAATTGAAAGTAAAGGTGTTAAATCTTAAAGAACAAGAAATTAAATGACTGAAACTTAAAGTGCAAGAAATGTAAATTGCGGTAACTTAAAGTGCAAGAAATATAAATTGCTCGAATGGAAAAGAGATTTGAGGACTGGGAATTCAGAATTTAAGCAAGGGAAATTAAATTGCAGCAATTAACAAAGCAAAAGATGAATTGAAAGTAACTAGAATTCAAACAGAAAGTGAAAATGTAATTACAGCAGTGGTTCAACAGAAGAACCAAAAAGAAAATCAGATCTCAGGACTCCAGAGACTAGATAGCAGAGTCTAGATCTCAATTGCCTTCCTAGATCCAAGTTCACAAAGCAAGTAAAGAGAAATTGAAGATTGAAGCAGTAAAGGAAATGAAAATTCAACTCAATTATGCAGTAGGAAAATCAAAGAGATCTTAAATGGAGATTGAGACAGAAGTTCCTCAATTCTTCACACTTAAGACTCAAACAAAACCCAGTAAAGAAAACAAAATGATTGGAGGAAGAAGAAGTGAATTCTCTCCTCCAATCTCAAGCTATTGCAGAAAATAGAAAAATGGAAAGTGAGCTTTCAAGTTGACTAGGGATGAAAATTGAAATCAAAGTAAGCTCCCTAAAAAAAAAACTCCTCTTCTAATCCTAATTAACACCCATTTATACATTTCTATTTTGGATCTAAGAATTTTGAGTGGGCTTTTTGATTTGGTGAAGAAATGAATTAAGTTGGATTTTTGAGTGAAATTCAGCCCATGTTGCTCCGAGGAGGTTGCTCTGCTCTTGTGGAGGGCAGAGCAGGGAAGCTTTGTGTAAGGAAGTATGTTGCGTGTCGAGTGTGGGAGGGCCATCAGGATGTTGCCCTGCCCTTGTGGAGGGCAGGGCAATGTTGTCATGGTGCGGCCTTGCCTCCCTGCCCGTGCGTCCAAGCTGTGCGCGGCCAAGCTTCTGGCCGTGCCAAATTGTGCGTGCCATGCACCAAGGAATATTGCTCTGCCCTCCACAAGGGCAGGGCAGTGCAAGCTTTCCTTGTTCTTGGGTGAGGTCCCATGTTCGAAACTTGGTGGAAGGCGTGCTGAGCTTTTTCTTCTTGGCACATGATTCACGCTTAAGGCTTGGCTTCCTAGAGATCTTGTGTTCAGAACTTGGTGGTAGCCTTTTAGCCAAGTGTGGCTCATTTTCCCTTGTGAGTAGCGCTCCTTCCTTCCCTTCAGGTGCTTGGTTCGAAACCCATGGATGGCACTTGGAGAGCAATTTCCTTGAATTTTTCCATGAGGAGCCCGAAATTGCTCTTGAGGAGGGCAGGGCAGAATTTTTTCTTTCCTTATTTCTTGGCCTAGAATTGTGCTCCGCCCTTAAAGAGGGCAGGGCAATGAAACCTTGAATGCTTGGTTCATTGTTGTGCTCCCTTGGAGGGCAGTGTGCTCTCGTGGAGGGCAATGTGGCTTCCTCCCTTTCATGCGCTACACTCTTTTCTTCCTTGGGCCACGCTTTCTTAAGCCAGGCTTCATTCTTTTCTTCTTTTCTTCACCTACAAATAATCAAAACAACCAATCAAAGTATCACTAAATTCACAAGGTTTATAAATCAATTAAAATTCAATTAAATTTAGCTTAAACTTCATGATTTAGCATCAATTAAATGGTGGTTGATTGATTCAAATAAAACATGCAATTCCACTCTAAATTGCTTACTTATGGTGCAAGAGAGTGCATAAAAACTAGTGAAACAAGTGAAATTAGCTTGAGAAATGGGTATATGATGACTTGTCATCACAACACCAAACTTAAATCTTGCTTGTCCCCAAGCAAGCATCAAAATTAAGAGGAAATGAAATGAAAAAAGAAAAGCATACATATCCTTATTAGGCATAAAGTAGAACTTGGTTCATGGAGTTTTTATGCAGACAATGATAACTCAGTTATTGTTTGCTGTTACACAATATACACTTTTCCTTAAAGGCTTACTAAGCTTGTTGTTGTAAGGTTTACTTTTTACTTGCTCCCTTGCTAACTTTTCTTTTCTTATTTTGCTTAACAAGCTTATTATTCTTTGAAGGCTTGGTGTCAAATGTTGCAGTAGCCTTTGGCTTTATTTTTTACTCAACATTTCTTCACCATAGACACATGGCTCACTATTTCCTCCTAGGATCATTGATGCCCAGCATCTCTTTGGATAACTAAATGCTTTGTAGCTAGGTTGCTCTTTATTGTGGACTTTCAATTGGCCATCCCAAATCAGTTGATCTAAGTGGCCAGGTTTTGAAATACCCCTTAGAATTTACTTGTCCAAACATATCCTAGTACAAGAACACCACAGGCATGTGTCCTAGGGTTCAAGCTATTGGTGTCCAGCCTTAATTCTTTGTTTTTCTTGCCACATTGGCTTTTTCTTCTTTATTTTCTTTATGTTTTATTTTTGTTCTCAAGGGATTTTTTTTTCTTTACTGATAGGGACCTTTATGACAGCAAGCTAGCTCACACTTCAATGAAAATGACATTATGCAGCAATTATTTCATGAGTTATGCATTTAATC